>NW_015537948.1:38079-54904 GCF_001515605.1 Sinocyclocheilus anshuiensis
CGCTGTCCGGAATGGCGTCTTTCAGCCAGGTTTCCGTGAAACACAGAGCAGCAGAGTTTGAAAAATCCTTATTTGTCCGGGAGAGCAGAAGGAGTTCGTCTGTTTTGTTGGGTAGAGAGCGGAGGTTCGCCAGATGGATGCTAGGCAAAGGCGTCCTGAATCCGCGCTGCCTGAGCTTCATGAGCGCGCCGGCTCGCTTCCCCTGTCTGCGCGTCCTGAAGCATCTGAACGGCGCCGCTGCTCCCCCGACTACAATGTCCAGCAAAACATCAGAATAATCGAAAACCGGTGAAATATCGGGTGGTGTGTACTGCCGAATGTCCAGCAATTTGTCTCTGGTGAAACTGATTGCAGGGATATAACTAAAGTCAGGACAAATTAACAAAAACATAAAAACAACTGCAGAACACTCCACGGAGGCAGCCATCACCGTCGGCGCCATCTTCATCCTCCCTATGGATGCCCTTCTTCGCCCAGAGTACCACCTCCTCTTGCTGGAGCAGGGGGACCGATCTCTCGAGGACCACACAAGACTGTTCCTGCTCTTAGCAAACACCACCAGCTACCCGGACGACGGTCTGTGCGTTCTACGATGCGAGTCTAAACATTGCATGCAGAGCGCCGTTGTCCAAGGATGGTCCTCGAGAGGACTTCACCGTCTTTGGGGAGTGGATACTGGCAAGACACAGATCCACTCCAGACCCAGAGCCCAGCCCACCATCTCCCCGCGGTGCGGAGCATCAGCACGAGCCCACCGATGATGAAGAGCCAATTCCCACCACGATCGACGAGCCAGCGCAAAGCCGAGCGACTGAGCGGAGGATCGCTGAGCTCAACCCGTCAGACCAGGTGCGAGAGCCGGTGACAATGCCCGCCACGAGGGAGAAAGCCGCGGATGGTGTGAGCGCGGAGAGGAGCTCCGCCATCTGCACCGCGGCTGAGGGTGAGCTGAGTATGGCGTGGCGAATGTGCCAAACCGAAGAGGAGAGGGCTCCAGTCCCTGAATTCAGTCCAGAGCGCCCTCCAGTGCCCGCTCCTCCAGAGCGCCATCTGTTCCCGTGTTCAGCCTAGAGGGGGCTCCCGATCCAGAGTTTAGCCCTGAATGCCCGGAAGCTCACAAATGCCGTGGATCTCCGCCTCTGCCTTGGTTGCCAGAGCCCTCGGCTCCACCCTGGCCCCCCGGATCCTCGGCATCCCCCTGGCTCATTGGCTCTCCGTCTCCACCTCGGGCTCCTCCGCCGCCGTTGGTCTGCCCCCTGGTGTCGATGGCCATTCCTCCTCCATGGCTCCTCCCTCCGTCGGCTCCAACCGTTGGTCAACATTATGGCTGTGGCCTGGGTCCAGCTGGGCTCCTCCTGCTACAAGCCCCTCCTGTCTCCTTCCTGGCTCCTCCCTCCTTCGTCACCTCCCTGGTCTCTGTCTGCCAGCCCCCTCCCGGGTGTCCATCCTCCCAAGTTCCCACCCATGCCTCCATACCTCCTCCCAAGTTCCCACCCATGCCTCCCTCTGTTGTTGCTACGGTGCAAGGACGCACCTTCCGGGAGGGGGCGTAATGTCAGGATCATGGACTGTCTGTGTCATGTTTTGCCCCTGTTTCTGTTCCCTTATTTGGTCATGTTCCTGTCCTCGTTTTGTTAATTAGTTTGATTAATCATCCCATGCACCTGTGTTTCCCCAATCATCCCCTGTATTTAAGTCTGTGCAGTCTGTCTCTGTCAGGTCTACTTGTTGTCTATGTGTGTTGGCTCAAGCTCCTATTGTGGATTATCCCGTGTTTCCTTGATTAAAAACTGTTATCGTTTACTTGTGCGACCAGCGTGTTCCCTCAACAGCGTAACGTGACACAGGGAGAGAGATTTAATAAACCAGGCAGATCCTTTCAAGCTATCTGAACATGTTCTGCTTCGGCAATATACGTTCCTCAGAAACTCAATGTATCTGACAGATATTTTGAGACATAATTTGCATCAGAAAACACATGGCACACCTTTTACACTATAAACAAATTATTGTGAGGTTAAAAATGTCAATAGATTACCTTAATAATAGTAAAAAAATAACTACAATTTCTCAGTTTTGAGTATTGTTGTATTACACTACTATAATTGTATTCTTAAGATGTTCTTCAGAAAATATTTGAGCACTTAGGAACATTCCTAAACATATTTTGTTCATAAGAAGATCTTCATGGAACATCCTACTGTTGGCTACACAAGATTTGTTGGATATCCAGGCACACATCAGAGATCTTGGTTCCAATCTCCAGTGAGTTGCCTACCTAGAGAGCATTTTAAGTACCATAATCCTGATGTGAAGGCTGTTCCAAAAGGTAGTCAGCAATAGTATGCTGCTTTCTAAAGTTCTCTTTATGTCCAAATTATAAGTCAACATTACATAAGGGCATCTGGCATAAAACCTGTGCTAAATAATAAATAATTCTGATGTGGCCACCACTAACAGGAGAAGCCGTAGGAGAGAGAGAGAAGGCAGCATCACATAGATTGTAATCCTGTAAATTAATGTAAAATGTAATACCAAAAGATGTCTATAAAAATAGTCAAATTAAACGAATTACTACTACCTTACTATTCTGTGTAGTTTTTATGCTCATTTCTGTCATCTCATCCTTAGCTTAGCAACAAGCTAATGTCAGACACCTTTGAAATCAAATATCAATTAAACAGTTAAGTTGTCCAGAGAGATTGCATTTGTGTTTCCTTAGAATGGAGCTGGAAGAGAACCTGTTAAATACAGTAATATGATTGTCTTGGTTCAATGTGTAACATTTACAGCTATGATAACAAGAAGTATTATTGGAGAATATCACAGTGTGTTTTAATACAGCAGCAGTGATGCTGTTTTCAGCTCATCACCATTGCAACATATCCGTTGTCCATGCCATGTTTGTTCTGCACAATTAGTTATCATGTCTTACACACCATTTGCTGCATTTACATTGATACTCTCATACGCTGTTTCCATTAGATGTACATGGATCTCTTTTTTCCCAGTAGTGTGGCATCTTTTTGTGCCATGCACTTCCTGTGCGACATCTCGCATCTATTGGTTTAGCAATGAAATCATATGCAAATGTTAACCTCAGGGCGGCATGGGGATAACAGCTCAGAGGATTGTGTCTGTGAGAGATAAGCATCAACCAGTGATCTTCAGAACGGAGCTCCAGGCTTCACGTTTGCTCATCTCACACAGGAAACACAGCCATCACATTATCATCCCATCTGCTTTCTGCATTACAGTAGATCAGTCTCTAAACACAATGAGAATGTTTGTAATGTTTAATAGAGTGTCATCGTTGGATGTACATTATCTGGAAACATACAGTACTCACTTGCATCTGGATTTTATGACAGTCTGAGCAATCACGTTTACATCCATTACATGCACATCATTAATGTCTTACAAACTTGTATCTGTATTACGAAATATAGATAAATACACTTTGGCAGCTTAATTTTTTCACAACTACTTGCATTTTGTTTTATTTGTACTTGTACAGTAAATGAACAATATGCATGACACAGAATTCCTATTAATACAGGAATTTATATTTTCCAGGCATAATTTTAGATAAAGAGCACTCAGTGGGTGCCGTTCTGAGTTGCTCAACTTTACTGGACCACTGACAGGACTGCTGTCAGCGTTTTTATAAAATGTGTAATTACAAGTTTTAGAATGAATTTTATGAAAGCTTGACTCACTTGATTGTTGCGACGCCTGAATGGTAGAAGCTTGAGCAGATAAAGCTTGTATTACTGACAAACTATTTTCCTGTTTGACACTGTAAAGTTGCTGTATTGTATAAAGCGCTATATACATAGGTCAAGGTGGGTCAAGGTGACTTGATTTGACTTAAAGCTAGGCAGTTCTACATGCACTTTTGTTTGATATCATGTTGTTTTATTACAGCCAGTGTTACCTGATGCACTTACATTGTGAAAAAAATGACTGAAAGACTGAAATAGTCATTTCGTATTACTATTTCAGAAACATTCTCCAATAATCACAACTTTTAACTTTCATTTAGTTTGGAATACATTGTGATGCGCATGTACTGTACATTTGCAGTCTGCAATCACATTCAATTTGTACTGACAAAAAGTTGTGCATGTCTGTGTGATTTATGCAACAAACCCTACTCTCATAATAATAACAGTGTGGACAAGTGTATGGCTGTTTGTGTATCTAAGTATACATATGAATCATCGTAAGATATACAATCAGCTTTTTTAGAAATGACTGTGAATTCAGAGAGACAGTGAAAGAAAACACAAGTCTGGAATAATCCACATCACAGTCACCTCACGCCGCAGGCAGCAATACATCCTCAAATAATATCACACACCGTTAGAGAAGCACATTTCAGCCTCATTAAATTCATGCCTCTTTAACCATATAAAACAGACGCATCTAATATACACACATTATTATTTTTGCAACAGCATTCCTAAAGGTTTCCAAGATCAATTAGCGCTGTGTCTGACAAATAGAACAGCTAAGGATATTATTAAAAGCTATAATTCAGTAGCTGCTTACTGTTAACTGTACTTTAATGAATCAAGCTGTTCTTGAAATGTACATCATGTGATACAGACTGAAAAACAGGCTCTTCCACTCATTTGCAGTTAATGAGTCAGCTAATTAATGACATGAAGCCATGATGTTGTTGATTCAAGAGTGAGTGATGTGTTTTCACATCTGTAATTACAGTAGCAGGGTGTTTCTCTATGGTTCAACACGTTAATGTTAATATATGTCACCACCATGGACTTTTAGTTTGTTTTCCTCCCTCATGTTTTCCCCTGACCTAGTTTTCCCTTGTGTGTTGATTAGTTCATTCTGTTCACCTGTGTTCTGTTAATCTAGTCATTAGTCCCTTGTTTGAGTTAGTATAAGTACTCCCCGTTCTGTTCCTTATGTTGTCCGGTATTGTTGGTGTTATCCTGTGTGTGAGACCTTCCTCATCTTGTGGATTACAATTAAAAGGATTTGTTTCTATTATCTTCATCCTTGCAGCAGTCTGTGTTACAATATATACCAGCTCCATAAAAACAATTACAACAAGCTATTAGATTTAACATTTTAAATTTTACTGACCAATTATAATTTATTGTTTAAAATCATAAAAATGTTCTGGTTCTGAATGCTTATTGGTCAAAACAGCTTTCCATGCCATGTTATAAGGCACAGGAGGTTGTACTGTATTGTGAATAATGTCACTCCTCTGCAAAACACCCTTGTGTTTTGAGTATTTGCAGTATAGAACAGCTGCTTATACTATATTTCTTAATTGGGTATGAATTATGATTTGTTAGCATCGCATAAGCAACATGGTGCAAAATAATAAAGCTTGTTTTCAGATGATATATGAAGTAATTACCGTATTTTTCTTAGCCCACTGGCAAATGTTTTCTGATTCTGAGTTATGCTTTAAACAAGAATTAAAACAACTGAAACCTATAAACCTATACCACAGTCAAGACAAAGTGAATGTGAATACTCACATTCAGCCATTTATAGATGTATCGGAATATAATAAACCCTGAGTATCAATAATACAAAACAAAAAAATCAGGCTGTAGTCAGGACAGCCATGCTGAAGCAAATGAGATGACACTCAGTTCTAACTAATGCTGGCTTCCAGTATGAGGTAAATTAGGGACACTTCCATGCTTCCATGTTTTGACTGGTCACACATCATGGATAGACTGTTTAAAATGCTTTGTATTGATTGTTATTTTGGTTCTTTTCTGAAAGTTGAAATCAAGTTTCAGTCTAATTCACATCATTTTTTGTCTTTAGTGTAAAAGCGTGTTGGCAGTCTATACAGAATAATCCTTCACTTCAGAGTAAATCTTCCCCTTATGGAAGCACCAACATTATTAAAAACATATCTGCCTAGTGCCTTCTTCTGCCAAGTTTCTTCAGTCTGATTGAAGGACACCGTATGTTCTCCTCTGTGTCTCCTCATAGCAGCCAATGTGATCTAAATTTGGTGGATTGGGGAGGTTGTTTTGTGTGTAAAAAGCACAGGTTACTTAGAAGTGTCCCACACAGAACGTGAGCCCACAGAACTCCTAGAAATCTCTGCAGATTCCTGTGAAACTGGGAAACCTGTCATTCATAGTTCCCTTGTGTAAAAACAGCTTAAAAATAATGTGATATGCTGTTCTCGGCTGGTGTGGTCTGCTGGTTTTAGAGCAGTTTTTAGGTTCCAGTCAGCTTCTCAGACTTTATTTTCCTAGAGTAAATGCAGCAAAAAGTGTAAAGTGAGGGCACAAATGTTTGTACACTGTCCCGTGGTGGGTGTGTACAATATTGACAAAAATGATATCTCTATATGTTCTGGGAGTTTGTCGATAACAATAATTAGACAATGTTTTGCTTAGTGTGTTTTTGTGCTGATACCTATGGTTTAGGCCTGTTGTGGACAGAATTTAACTTTTTCACTAAGAGGTGATATTTGCCAGCTGTTGTTCGATAATATCAATATATTTTTAAAGAAGTGCCCTTTCAAGACTTTTGAGTCTGACGATACCAGTCTCCACCGTCGCAGAGTTCTTCTTGTACGACAAAGGAGTTCTGCACCCCAACTCGACAGGCGCTTATTTGGAGATCGAGATGATGCACGTCCACTTATGCTGCATCCGTTTTGAAAAAAACGTGGATACGCCTGCGTTGTAACCAAAGCAACCCATGCTGATAAGTTGGTTATGTCTGAACACGCACGTCGGATTTGATCACTTGCAATTAATTAATAGTGCGGGCAGTCTGCCTGAAAAGATACGATTTGTGAAAAAAATCCAATTTGCTTACAGTCTGAACATAGCCATAATCACAGGTTCACGGTATCACACACTCAGATGGTTATAATGGGCCTCTTCTCTATAGGAAACAGTCTTGAATATTCTCTGAAATTTCCTTCTGCTGGAGTTCCTGCTTTGACTTTCCTCATCAGAGGTGCTTCGGAGGTGATTGATGATGGAGGTAGTGAGCTGTCTTTTGTCCTGTTCGGTGTCTTTGGCTTTCACACTGAGCTGTGGACACTAGCCATGGAAAAAAGGGCAAGTGTGGAAATGTGGAGCTGCGCTGACCAGGAATAAAAGGTCATATGCACCGTTGGCTACGTGCACACACACAGGCACCTGCGGCGAAAACACACACACACACACACACACACACACACACACTGACTGACCTGTCCTTCAATCCTTGGTTCATCCCAGGAGAAAAAAGACTGAAGCAGAAGATGAGCTTTTATTTTCATCCGTGACTGATTCACTCGACAGCTGTTAAGCTGATTATATCACAAATGGCATGAGCAGAGACAGAACACACAGGATGAATGAATGTCGGGAAAATGAAGATAAACATGAGAGGAGCAGATCACGGAGATGAAAGAGAGGTGCAGGCCTCTAATAACCTCGAAGATATGGAGTTCAAAAGTTCACCGTTGCTCCCGCATGATGAACTGTCCAATGCCATTTTTAACTCGATTGGCTGGATGCATTAAAAAACAACAACTGGCAATTGCTTGGTTTTGAATGCAGTCTAAAGGCTTCTTTTAAAATTATGTATTAATTTCTAATTTCACTGTCCCTGTGAACTTGAGTTGAGGAGTGCAGTTTTCCACGATGTGTTGACGTATTTCAGATTGACCTATAAAGTTAGACATATTATCTGTTAGCACTGAGCAATAATGCCTTCTCTCCATCTACTGTACCTCTTACTACAACACAATTTCTTGGTAATTTGTAACTCTTTTACATTTTTTCGAATTGATGCTAATTTGATAAATTCATACCACTCATTCATACATTTTTGTATGATCTGCTTACACCCCAGTAGTCTTGCTTAGCCAGACCTTCAGACTGATGGCAGAAGGTCTGGGAACCTTGGCCGCTTTGAATGGCCAAGGACTGCCCAAGAGATAAAGCAACCAATACCGTTTTGTTTTGTGCCGCGTCATGTTTAGGGGCGTGGAAATGTCCCCAAAATAACAGACCGATGTGTAAAACTCTTGGATTTATTTTAAAGAGTCTATGACGTGAACTTTACATATTTCACATACTTTTGAAAATCCAGCATTTAGTTGTTCCTGATAAGCGCTCATCGTCACCGTTGTAAACAAAATGGCTTTCTTCTACCATGAGGGGGTTTGGCGACAAGGCATCTTTGTTTCCAGGTGGAATGTTAAAAAACGCGACACACACGTCTCCCGGAAATCCTGTATAATTCAGCCAATCCGATGACAACTTTGAAACTCCAAGTGTTTCCAATTTTGTGTGCCATATGCATCAAACGTTCAGCCAACGTTCCATGGGCGTGACATCTGAGGCTTAGACTAACACCCCAGTGACGGTTATATTTAGGGTTGGGGTAGACCTTCATATTTTATTTTTATTTTTTTCTAAAGTTTTTGTACGACTCACATTGTGCATAGTCATACAAAATTGCCACTTCATAAAATAGTTATCCTGTGAGATCGGGTTGGTCCCTCACATGAGATTGCAGCAGTTACGTTAGCAAACAAAAACAGTCTAAACCTATCAATTCTTGATAGATGAAATCAAGTCCTACATTTTTTCTCAGGGACAAAAAATATAATAAATAGCCATTCCACTATATATCACAGCAATGAAGAAAAGATGACAACAATTTCTGTTTCATGACTACTTTTAAGGGAAAGTAATGCACTTGATTGGAAAACTGTCTGTCTTTATGTGACATCATGATTTTCCTGTGTCTAAGATACTGTAGATTTTTAATTAATCTGAAAATAATTTTAACGCTTATGAAGTACACTAGCATATAAATGATCTCAAAGATAATAGATATAACTAACAAAATTGGGGGACAAAGCTACAGCTTGCCACTTTTTCAACTTTTTCATTTACACAAAGATGTAAAGAATGTGAAGCCGAAGCAGATTTATGCACTTTATTCTAAAAGGAAAAAATGTTTGTCTTTTAAACAACTTTACTTTTCAGCTGGCATTCCAACTGCAGTTAAATGTAGACTTGTTGCAATTTTAAAGTAATAGGTAGCAATACATTACAAAGAGGTGGTATCATAGTAGTGTATCCCAGTACTGGTTCACTGTCTCACCATCTGCTCAGAACTATGTCCTCTCCCATTACCAGCAAAGTAAATATAAAATAAAGTTTAGTGCATAGTAGAAGTATGGAAATTGGAATGCAGCCATCGGTAGTTAATTCTGTGCCATAATTCTGTCGCAGCAGCTTGAGACTAGCCAGCAACAGGGGAAAAAAAATTGTTCAAATGCTATTTAAGATAACAAGGTACTAATTAGAGCTTTCAGTGACTCATTCTGTGCCAATCACGGGGTTTATTGGGGTCTGTCCACTGTTTGTTTTCCTCACATGCTCCTCCATTGGCCAGGAGGCCGGCACACAGACTGCATCTGCTTTGCTTTGCTTGCATTCTGGCCTTTTCAATTAGTACTTAGACAGGGTGACAAAAGCTTTCTGGAGGAAATAGCACACTACACAAGGTGGATCTGAACACAGCTACTCCTTTTCTGCTCTTCAGAAACTGCAATGCCTGGACTGAGAATTATTACACTGCATTTCTGCTTTAGTTCTAGTAATGTATATTTACTATAGTGCATAGTACTATAATGTATGTAATGCCTAGTGCTAGGAAGCTAGGATTTTGACTGTTGACTTGAACTCTTTTGCACTTTGCAGGTCATCCTGGCCAGGATTTAGACAGGAAGAAGTTAGCTGTGTCTGAAATCACATATTGTATAGTGGGTATTACATTGAACAAAAAAAATAAAATTATGTTCTGAATAGTATAAATATATGTAGTATATAATATGGATAGAATGCAAGTAGGCAGATTTTGACACAGCAACTTTCTGACTTGCATGTAAAATGACCACATAAATAATATAGCCAACAAACTGTCTGACAAACCAATTCAGCAGTGATCATCATTAAAGAAGAAGGAACAGTCAAATCTTACATTCAGTGATCATCTTTTATTTTTATCTGATGTTGGGGGACAGATAATTCTGAGATAAGTTCAGAAATACCAGAAATAATAGATGTGCAGCAAAGTGCATAGCAACTATGTGCAGCATTATGTATAATAATGGGTAATAATTCTCCTTCACAGACTCTGAAAACAAAGACGAATACTGTTGGACTCAAGGATATCCAGTTTATCCCAAGGCTAATTAATACCTCAAAGAAAACTGTGAAATCTATTTCAAATATTCAATGCCATAAACCTTGTGAACTTTGTAGTTCTTTGTCAGAATTGCTTACTAGCAGCCTGGGAACTTGTAAACATGGCTTTCTTTACCGGTGGACTGATATAAATCTGTGCAACCTGACTCAAAGCCAGCTAATCAGAATAGAGCCCATCAGTCTCACCTTTTTCCATTTTTTGTGCACAACCAACCCTGATTCTGTTTGTGATTGGTCCATGAATGTACCTTGTAAGTGTACCTACCATGGCTGATTTGTGAAGCTTAAGGTTTCAAGGGTCAACCCTTAACTGTTTCCCTTACTTTCCATGTTTTCACTGTTATACAGTAGGGGGCGCTATTATACATCTTCTATAAGAGTACAAAATCTCCTGATCAAAACACAGGCGAAGAAGAAGCAGAAATAAGTGACCACGTATGTAAGCAGATTTATGTGTAAAATAACGCGATCATATAACTCAAAACTGCTCAACCCAGGAAGTGGTATAGGACAGTACAAGTTTTGGGGATATTGATGGACATGATCCTCTCCATCTATGTTTTGAACATTGTTCTGAATCCAGTCTGGACGTAGTATTACATAATTTTCTCAGCTTTTTGTTCAAAATAGCAACTTAAAAAAAAAAAAAAAAAGGCAGGAGGGGAAAGAGTTAGCCATAGCATTTTATGTTGTGTTGTCCAACTACAGCTAACGTTTATTTGCTGAATTGGCCGTGGAATGATCTCATTTCTGGTATAGAAATAGAAACTCTTCCTAACAGTCATACATGACTCAGCATTCCCTTGCAGTTCTGATGTGCAGTTAGACCAGAGTCTGACAGCTTTTTATTAATGTCAGATTAATGGTTCAGTTATGGGAAAGCTTGAGACCCCTCAACTACATTCACATTCTCATTCATTTCAGACCAATCGGAGACAGATTAATTGGTTGCCCTATTTGCATGGCCCAGTGAAATAACCCTGCAGACTTATGATTAACTTCCTGCTTCTGGACAGAAACTGCAGCAAAGCATTTGACCTGCTGTCGCGGTCAGCCTCTGTTAGGTAACTGCTTTTGTTGCTTTTGGTTCGCAGTTGACGGTCACCTTGGAATTCTCCTCCCAATTTCAATGAGGCGTATAGAAGATTTTGATTATCAGTGCTGTTTGCTAAGTCAAGCATCATTAGTACTTGTCACGCTGCTGCTAGGAAGATGATGTAGACGATAACGAAGATCATATAAACAAATCCTTTTAATGGTAATTCACAAGATGAGGAGGTTCTAACACACAGGATAACTGTGACGAGTGGGGCGGGGCCGAGAGCCGTGGGAGCGGAGTGGTCATGACAGGACAGACAGAGTTCTGGGCAGATAGACAGTTTCAGGCAGACAAAGAGTTCGGGTATGACCTTCATGATCATTTCAGGATAGACGGACAGTTTATAAACGGCCTCCTTGGCCGTATCGGGACAGGCAGAGAGTTCAGAAGACAGGAGAGGAGATATGTCGGAATAAAAGTCTATTAAATCCTCTCAGTCCAGCTGCAGCTCACCCTCAGCAGTGGCACAGTGGGGGCTTTCCTCCGCGCCCTCATCATAATCCTCCGTGGCGGGTTTTGTTGCCGGCTCTCGCACCTGGTCAGACGTTGGTTGAGGCTCTGGCTTCGGGGCAATCCTCAGCTCTGTCGCTCCTATAGGCTAGGAAGATGATGAAGACGATAATGAAGATCATATAAACAAATCCTTTTAATGGTAATCCACAAGATGAAGAGGTTCTAACACACAGGATAACATTCAACAATAACAGACAACCAAAGGAACTGAGGAGGGAACTTAAGTACACAGACAAGAGAGGGACTAAATGACTTAATTAAATAACACAGGTGAACTGAATGAACTAATCAAGGGAACTAATGCCGAGTTCACACTGCACAATTTTAGCCCGATTTTTCACTCGCCGACAGGTTTTGCGAAATCGCTGACAAATGCCCGAAATCGGAGGTAAATCGGTGCTCGTTCACGCGAGTGACAATCACGCAGTGTGAATTATCAAAGACGCTATCTGAGGGAATCGCCGACACCCGCGAAATATTTGGCATGCTAAATATCTGGAGCTGTCGGCGATTCACAATCACGCTGTGTGAAATGAGTTCTGAATTAAAAACACATCGGCGATGACCTACAGCCAATGAGAGACCAAGATACAGGGCAGCGGGAAGTTCGGGGAGGAGTTATATGAAATCCGTGATTGCCGCCAGTTGTTTTTTATGTCAGCAGGTTGAAGCGACCCCAATAACGTGATATTTAGGCCCTGGAATGTGAATTGTACCAGTAGAACCCCGCCAAAAAAATTTGTATTTTACCCCCCACCCGAACGTGGGGGACCCCCTCGAAAGCAATTGGGCTATTTTCAGGCTAGTTTTGAGTAGTAATTGGGCGTGTTTTGTAGCGAAAACCTGGCAACCCTGCACCAGACAGAGCTGTCTGCGATTCTTCCTATCGTAAAGTCATGCAGTGTGTAACCTCCTGTCGTCGTTCCATCGTGCAGTGTGAACACAGCAACAACTGAATGCTACCCCAGATAGTCGTTCAGTGTGAAACCAACAGTGATGCGACGTCTTTGAAAACCGTGCAGTGTGAACTCGACATAAGGAAAACTAGGTCAAGGGACTGAAACAAGGCAGGAGAACAGAAAAACACAGAAAACAAGGTTCAAACTCTGACAGTACTATTGCTCATACTTACAATTTTAACCAAGCACATGATAAAATGAGTGGAAAAAGCAACCACCCACAACAGCAAGTTTAGCACCAGCAAGCAGCAGTCACACTTTATCCAGGAAATATAAAAATCCTAATTAGTTTCTTCCTCAGAAATGCTTTTTTGTAGCATTCTGAGAGCAGGTTTCTTGGTGGACTGATAAGCCGTGTGCACCATGTCTCCTGGATGTTGCATTAAGCATCCAATCAGACTGTATTTGGCAGTTTTGCCCAGGTCTTGCCATAGAGTGCGGAAGTGATGTATTCTGTAGGTCAGCCAGGAAGTTAGCATCACCCTGGTTCCTTTCATTGACTTTTCAATTACTGCAGAAAATAAGGCCTTTGAAAAACAAAAGTTTCTGAATCTTACATGTTTTGTAACCACCATTAAGCTTCTGACAACTCTTTCGGTCTTTAAAAAAAAAATAAATAAATAAAAAAAAAAAATATATATATATATATATATATGTTTTTTTCCCCTCAAGCTTTGAGCTAGCAAACCACTGATTGTGATAAATTTACATTTAACAGTGAATTAATTCAGGAAAATCCTGTAAAATAACAGCATTTTTCTGTAAAATGTTTAATGAAATTTTCTGTACACATTTTTGCACTTTATTTAAATTATGATATTTTACTTTAATTTTACCATTTTTGTTTGCCAGTCATTTTTTAAATCATTTTATTTTATAGTTTATAGTGTGTGATCGTAATAATTCAGGAGATACCTGTAAGACAAATACAGTGTTTTTCTGTAAAACCTTAATTCAAATTTCCCTAAAAGTTGTTTGCACTTTATTTAAATTATGCCAGTCGTTTTTTAGTTTTTTAGTTTATAGTTTGCAAGAGTGAGAAACGCCTTTTTCAAGAAAAGTAAAAGCTTTAAAAAAATCAAGAGTGGGGAATTACTAATACTTTATGTCATAGAACAAAATGTGAGAATAGCTTAAGCTTGTGTTCACCACAGACCTTATTTCAGGCATTTAACCAAAAACAAAAAAAAACCCTATCATCTTCAGGACTATAGAACCGGAAGTGCTAACATGCTGTCTCATTTCCAGGTTTTGCCCTCCTAAAATCATCATCATCCCTGCAGCACTCTATTGTAGCACATAGTTTGCATCAGTTGCTCCGTGAATTGTTTCATTAGTCCAACTGCAAATGATTCCTCTCTTTTCCACTTTTCTGCAGGATCCCAGAAGCAAGCACAAGTTCAAGATCCACAGCTACGGCAGTCCCACCTTCTGCGACCACTGCGGATCACTGCTGTACGGCCTCATCCACCAGGGGATGAAATGCGACAGTGAGTGAGAACCTCTCATCATGCCCTTTTGCAATCACGCAAGACTATCTTCTCTTAACCAAATCTTGATGAAACCTGAAACAAAATATAAAAGAACTGGCCTCAGATCAGTGTGAAAGGGCAGCTCCTGCCCCAGCTCTACAAAATTAATCTGTTTCTGCTTTTCTCATCCATAATGAGGTCAAATGTGCTTAGACTTGTATTTTGCATAGAGGCCTCCTTCCTTTGAACCAGAACATTCCTGTTTCTCTTGAGCGCTCTGGCTCTAATGGGAATGTTATCACAGATTTTAACGAGAACAGATTGAAGTAATTTATGTGGGAATAGCAGTATGTTTGTAATTACATTCATGCAATCTGCTCATCCACACCTCTCTGAGATGACACACCACAGAGATTTTCTGTCTCCACATATCAACTTCAGCCTCAGCATGTTACACACACACTTTCTCTGCCATCGGCCTGGTTCTGCTGTCCAACAGCAAAAGCCATATTGATACACCTTTCCAAGTGAAGCCCCCTGTAAAAACACTCTGCTGCTTGTGCACAAACATGCTTGTTGTTAACATGAAATTCATCATGTTCACCTTTAAAATACAAATGCAATGTTTTATGTGAACAATTCATCAGTGGATATTATTCCAAGAAAAATAATATAATAAAAGAAAAAAAGTCAACACAACAGATCTTTACATGACGAAACCACTTTGTTCCTACAAACATAAAGTGGATGTGGATAAGACATAATGATGCACATATGCACACATTCTTACAAATATTTCCTCGAAAAATCATGTTTTTGTGACAACCAGTCTTACATCCTAAACGGTTCTAGTTTGCGGTCTATGTATGGCTTCCAGGGGCCTATAGCCATCATTTCAGAAGTGAGGGGGACAGAAATGTCAAATGTAATACCATTTTTTTTCTGACTTTTGTCTTATTGACAGGTTTTATTTTGTCTTATCTCTTACTTTTTATTGGCTAGGCTTGCCGCGATAGACGGTGTTGACGGTGATACCGGTGTTAAGCCGCAACACCGGTTAAGTCACTTGCACCGACCCCCACCGTCGTTTTGATTTTTTATAGAAATAAAACTCATTTAGTTCAGTAAAAGAACAGACACTACAATTAAAAACTGAACGCGGCTGCTCAATGTAGCGTGCCGAACGACAGTCACATCACAGATCAGATTTAATTTCTCCAGTGAGGAGAGTGAGTCGAGCTGACTGACAAGAAGAGTGAGGTGAGACAGACAAGACAATCGCGGATGATTTAGTTTCGAAACGAAATGCAAAAGCACCTGTTTGGCAATATTTTGGATTTTGAAAAGCCTGTTGACTTTTGCCGTTTATCTAAGGTGATTTTGGAAGTTTTTTTTAAACATTCGTTTCTTATTTAATTGGTTCCACATTATTTGCAGATTTTTACTTTATTTAAACTTTGTGTCATTTATTTATTTTATTTGACATCAAGGTGTATGCCGTGCCTCCAAGCTTTCTTACTCGTTTTGCTAATAAACGTTCTACGTTTCTTATTTATTTGGTTATATATTATACATGTTTACTTAGCCTATTTCCAGTTGTAGGGATTTCTATCATGAACGGACACTGATATGCCGCTGAATCAACTCATCATGAGGCTTCGAACTAATCCAATCAGGAGATAACACAGAGATCTTTTGTATCCGGAGTTGTTGTTTAAAGTTGAACTGCAGTAAAAAAACATTTAAGAATTGTCCACCGAGACAAAATAAGTCGCTCTAAGGGCGCACAAGAAAGAAACGAGTGTGTTCCTCATTTACTGTCTTAAAAAGGCCTTCAGAGCTTGATTTGTATAAGTGCGTGTTCCACTTCCAAATTCAACTCTGCTATTCATCTCCCCGGTTTGAGAATATCAGATTAGCTAACTGATAGTCCTCTGCCATTTAATTCACTAAAAAACTAGTGAACTTGAAACGCGGTGCTCAGAGAGAGTGTCTGAACATTATTTGTTATGGGAGAATTGTGAAATCTTGATTTCACTACAGATTTGAAATTTTAATTTCATTTCACAAATTAATTACAGTTCCGGCTTCCACATAGCAACAATATCTACTGATTAATTCAACTATAAATTGCTCTTATTATCTAATGACCATAACATTGGAATTTTTAATCATTAACTATCAATATTGCTCTGAAATCTTAATTTAAGTAAATAGTTAAATTAACTAACTATCATTGAATAGGGAAACCCAACCCTATTTAATTATAATTGCTCTTATCCATGGTTAACAATGACATCAGTAGATATTGTTAATTTACTATCTGTAGGGATTTGAAATTGTTAAGTTAATTTCATAATTAATTACAGATTTGAAATTTTAATTTCATTTCATAAATTAATTTCAGTTCATGCTTCCACATGGCAACAATATTTACTGATGAATTTAATTATAGGTGCTATTATAATTTAAAGACAACAACATTAAAAGTTTAAGCTTTAAGGATAACAAGTTACTAATACTGATTTCATAATTAATTACATATTT
>NW_015537948.1:55431-65290 GCF_001515605.1 Sinocyclocheilus anshuiensis
CTAAAAACGAACAATTGCTTTACGCCGAATTGCCGCTATTTCAAAAGTGAAAGTAAAATGCTCACTGCGCTTTTAAGCTATTTAAAAGCGAAGGAAAGCGAGGAAAAGAGGGAAAATTCAAACGAACTAAAAACTAACAATTGCTTTACGCCGAATTGCCGCTATTTCAAAGTGAAAGTAAAATGCGCACGCTGCTTTTACAAGCTATTTAAAAGCGAAGGAAAGCGAGGAAAAGAGGGAAAATTCAAACGAACTAAAAACTAACAATTGCTTTACGCCGAATTGCCGCTATTTCAAAGTGAAAGTAAAATGCGCACGCTGCTTTTACAAGCTATTTAAAAGCGAGGAAAAGAGGGAACGCCCCGCCCCCACGGTGATACCGGTATTACCGGTGTTGTCACACGTCGATTAACCGGTGGGAAAATTTCCTCACCGTCACAACCCTACTAAGAAATCAAATACACTGCTGGACAATAACCAATAATTTGTATTCTATAATATTTTTTCCTATATTTTCCTAATGACAATTTTATGATTGGTTTATAAACTACAAACATAGTTTAATTTTTATCACAGAATAAGGCAGTTTATATACTGTAATAAATACTTTGTCAATTAGCACTGCATTATAGTGGAATGCAATTTCTCCCAAAGACATTTTCTACCAAGGGGGACCCTACCCAAAATCCATTTCCACCGAGGCTACCTCTAGAAACGTAAATGGCCAGTTGTATGGGTTGCCGACTCTGGCTACAACAATAGCAGTATACCTTTATCCATATTAGGGATTTCCTGGCACAACTTAAGTTATTACTTTTATGGGCTGTTTTGGACTTTCTACGACCATGAGTGCTTCTACACTGATTTTATAAAGCCACAACGAGAAAACTAGCATGACTGTTGTGGATATAGACAACTTATTACAATTAAATCAATTCCCAGTATATAAAATCAAGCCCTACATACACTGACTGTCCTGTTCTGTTGAATAGACCATGGAAGTAAACTGGGTTGTCAATGTCATTTTATATTGACTTTAATGTGTGTAATCCTGTAGCATTTATAGATGTTTCTCTCTCTTGTTCTCAGCCTGTGACATGAACGTTCATAAACAGTGTGTGATGAACGTGCCAAGTCTGTGCGGGACCGACCACACCGAACGCAGAGGAAGACTCTTCCTCAAGGTCGAGGTCAGCGGAGACAGACTCCACGTCACAGGTCAGCATTCCACATGCATTGGGAACATCCCAGAATAGGATAGACAAAAAATCCCTGCAGGGTAATCACAACAAGTTTTGTATCATCCTGAAAGATTTTATTTTGTCATATGACATGGCTACTTACCAGCTAAATAAACCCAAAGCACACAGAAAAAAACACCTTTCAGACATTCTCAGAGTTTTCTTTCATGTCTTATCATGCTTGACCAGACAAATACACACAAAATATATCAAAATCTCAGCCTTGGCACACAGTCAGTTATGTCTTAAGAAAATGAGATATGTGTCAATATATTGGATCTGTGAATTAGGTCTTAAAGTGACAGCAGCCTAATTTGCCTGCTGCTGTGTTAGCAGACATTCTACTAATATTCTAATGACTGGTAGTTGACATGTAGTTGTAAAGTCACTTATTTAATTTATACAGTGAAGACTATGCAATGTTATTTTATATTTGATTATGTTATTCAATTTCTGTAGTATTTCTTACCTGAATACTACTCTTAAACATACTCTTAAACCTGAAAAGCCTAAAGCACTGTTTATTTCTTTCGTGTCTGTGGTCTATAGTATTCTATAGTATTTATTTGTGCTATTGCTTGTTTATTGTTCTTATTTTATCACTGACTCTTTACTTATCTTTAATCATGTTTGAACTTTATATTTGTTAGACTGGTAGTTTTTGCTGTGGTATCAAAATGTAAAAATATATATTTGTTTGCTTATTTTTTGTTTGTTTGTTTGTCAACGCAAGTAAATACTGCAACCACTGGCCCGTAGAGAAAATCCTAAAGGATTAGGATACTAAACAGGGCAAATTTGTGTGACAGCAATCCCATAAAAGCACTAATAGAGGTGGAAAGTTCTGCAGGTGATCTACTCACAGTGCACAAATTAAAAAACACAGCCACATAATTTCCACAATGACCAACGCAAACTACCAATCAAATTAGCAATCAAATTAGCATAGGGTTGCAAACAAGCAGAGCCGATGATAATCAGGTGCGTGTAATCTACTAACAACACGAGTGCAAAATGGGTTAAGACATAGGACTTTTGGGTTTTGGTATTTCGGTATTAAATAATGGTGCAAATACCAGTAAACTGACTACCGCAATCCTTAGTAAATCACCTTGAATTATTTATTTCAATATTCGGTAACACTTTAGTTTAGGGACAGTTCTTACTATTAACTAGTTGCTTATTAGCATGCATATTACTAGCATATTGGCTGTTTATTAGAACTTTTAAAACACATATTAATACCTTATTCTGTGTGAGCATATTTTAGATCCCTTAATCCTACATCATACCTAAACTTAACAACTACCTTACTAACTATTAATAAGCAGCAAATTAATTGTCATTTATTGGGCAAATAAACTTAAACAACTAAATAGCATTTATTCACATAACAAAAAATGGCCTCCTATGCCCTTCATAACAGCTTGCATTCTTGCTGGCATTGTTTATGTACTTTTTGACTGTAATTGGGTATCTGAAGAAAAAAACACTATAAAGCTCTCTGCCTTTCTTTCATAGATAACAGCAATAATTACTATAGCATTAGGAATAGCCTACTACTGTTACTAAAGAGCTTACGCATATTGGAGAACTAACCAATACAGAAAACTAAAAAATTATTTTGGTAATCACCAATACTGTTAGTTTAGAGCAGCAGTGGCACAAACCATAATTTGTTAAAAACCTTACATAAATTTGTTTTAATAAATTTGTTAAGCATTGTATATAGTGAATATAGTTTAAATCTTGAATTAAAAATTTAAATAATAATAAAGATCACAAACTCAGTGGTAACCAATAGGTGAGAGTAATGTTCTGCAGGAACACATGTTCACTTTGACCACAGTCTCGTCTTCCTGTCATTTCTTTACCCTGTAATAGGCGGTTATGAAGCATCTGATATTTATATTCAGAAAATGACACGCTGTTATCCCCTTTCAGTTGCTACTCTCATAAAATACTTGCAATGCATGTTGACCGTTAAATCTTAATTTAACTTTCAACAACAGATATTTCAGCACAATAAATGTTTTTGCGCTGATTATTAATTGTCTCTGTTTTCCGTCTGTCTGACACACGTGCATGTGCACGCGCCCGTCGCTCATTCAGTAAAGATTAAAACGTAACACAGACTGTCAGCACGGACCTTTATGCAAAAATGGAAATGCTCATTTTTATTTGTGACATTTATACATAAGGATATGACCATAAACTAAAAGTTTTTGTCAAAGTGCCTGACAGGGCAAGCCATTACGCTAATGCATTAGCTTAAAGCTTAAAATAAAGAATTCTCATGTTTTGGGCAGCTTGGATCACGTAACTCTCCCGCAGCATCTCATTCTGTTTCCTCCACTATTTTTAGATGCATTTTGTCCATATAAATGCCTAATTCAGTGCTGTAATTTGACGCAACCAGCTGAAGTTGGACGTCCACTGAGGGCAGACCCGACTAATCGATAATGAGAATCGTTGTCGATGATTTTCATAATCGATAATAATGGATTTTATCGATTAGTTGTTGCAGCCCTATAGTTAGTTAATAGTGAGAATTGGTCCCTGAACTAAAGTGTGACCAAATATTCTGCTACAAATGCATATGCAATAAGGTCAGCCATTTCATCACTAATTTTTCACTGTGTCTTTATTAAATCCTTACAGTAGTTTTTTTTAACACCAAAAGAGGGTTTGCACTAGCGCAAGCTGTTAGTAAATGTGTTGAGCCCTGAACATGAAATTTGGCTTTAAGTATCATCCAAAAAATCAAGCATAGCGTTAGTTCTGGCAGGTCACGAGAGTCAAGCTTGCATCAGCTGACTCTCAGGAATACGACGCATATCACGGTATTCCTATATTAGGTCTATTCTGTATTATTCAGCAGCTTTATCGCTTGCTCTGGAGAAAATTAGACAGTGAATTCCATCTCTGTAGGAAGAGTACAATCAGGAATTTTGCGAGAGGGGTTTGTTCCTCACACTGTTTGATTGACTGTTGACAGTTCGTTGATTGATACGAGCTGCAAGATTGGAAGTGACCTGAGCGAGCGATGCTTCTCGCAGTGATATATCATTGACATTGGACTCTTTGCCTGCAAATCATCGCTGAAGTTGTGCTAATGTGACTGCATCAACAACAGTTTACACGAGATCTGCCTTCCCTGCTGGAAGGAGTAAGATTTCAAGAAGGGGATCAAGCATCCACATCACAGCTGCCTATATCTTACCCTTTATTCATCTCTGAATGTCTTCACAAAGCTAAGCTAAATTTCTTCTTTTATTCTCATTGCTTAAAGCTATCGGGGAATTGGCAAATATTGCTCGTTGTTTAAGGCTAGTTGTTCAGTAACATGCTTGTTGCTATAGGCTTATTGGTTGTATTTCGACACTCTGTTACCCAGTTAAACTTTCCAAAGCAGAGGCTGTTGTTTAAGGCTATCTGATTGATGAAACATGGTTGCTGCTTAAGGCTAATCTAGTATTGGAAATGCCATTTCTTCAAGCTTATCCGACTATTATTGCCAACATGCTTTCAGACAGCAGCATGCTTGTTGCTTAAAGCTATCTAGTGTATCGGTAACATACTTGTTACTTAACGCACAGTATGTAAATTTTGCTACTAAAGGTTGTTATTCAAATGCTAACAACGTCATCTGGATAAGGGCAACATGCTTGTTGCTTAAACTTCTGGTATTGACCATATGCTTGTCGCTTAATCTTGTCAGGTACTGCATTAAAGGGCATGCTGCTCTTCTTAGCCACTTATTAAAGAAGAGCACCCATTTGCTGCTACTCTCCTCCTGTAAGGGGCATGCTGCTCCAGCCTCTGCTATTTCAGAAGAACATGTTTCTCCTTTCAGATTTGCCATCAGTTTGTGGTTTGGGGGTTATTGCTGCTCTCCCTGCTCATTCATGACAGGCTGTATGGGTGAGCGGGGAGATTTTACCTAGAACAGAACCATTCCGCCAATCCAAACTGTATGCAAAGTGTCAATCATTTTGACGATAGTGGTCCTAACAGAATTATATTTATCCAAATAGTTCTTGTGATTTTAATGCTTCTACATTATTTATATAATTCACATAACATGTTCCTATTTTGATCTCTTTGCGTGATCCTTGCAAGTTCACATTAGTCTTATTACTCAGATTTTATAATACTTTGCTGCTGTTTTTCCACAAACTGCCAGTTAGCATTAAGCTATCATGGTAGGTCATGTGTTGAGGGTTGAGTGGGTTTAGAGACTGAGCATGTTTGTGCGTGTGGAGGGCCAAGGGTCACAGCAGGACTAAGGCAGGCAGCAGGTATGAGGGAGCTTAAGTGCCAGATGTCTGGCCTGATGCCCGGCTGGTGTGATGGTGGGGGTTTATGTGGGGGCGGAGGCATGCATGTCCAGTGAACACATTCCTGAGAGCTTGCACCTCTTCCCTGCTGTGAGAATATCATCTCTGCTTATCTCTGACCTTACACACACACATTCTGAAGTCAGGCAGGGGCTGCACACTGATCCGCTGATGATTATCTGGAGAATTCATCATGAGTCCCGTTCAGGAAGTTCTATAGTTATTAAAAGTCATAAACAGTGATTATAGTGTAGAAGGACCCATATTCTACACTATTGCATTTTATTTCCCTCTGAACTGCAGTTGATGGTGTTAGTCTGGGGTTCTTTAACCACACAAAAAAACATAATTTAGATTTTTTTTAACTGTGTTTTCCATCTTCTCTGGCCCTTCAAAGGATAGTTCCTTTACTCAGCTTCCTCTTGTTTCAAACCCTTAAAACTTTTGTTCTTCTTCAGAACACAAATGAAGATATTTTATGAAAACTTAGGAGATTCCTGGCCGTCTATGGAATGTCTAGGAAATAACATTTTCAAGCTCCAAAAAAAGGTCATAAAAGCATCGTGAAAGTAATCCATTTGACTCCAGTGGTTTATAATACCAATTTTATGAAGCGATGTGATTGATTTGTGTGTGAAAACAAAATGTCTTCATATTAATTACTTTTATGAGGCTTTTATGACCTTCTTGGAGCTTGAAACTTTTGATTACCTGGACTTTCAGTGGATTGACAGAAATCTCTCCATTTTTATTAAAAATAACTTCATTCATGTTTTGAAGATGAACAAATGTCTTATGGGTTTGGAACGAAATGAGGGTCAGTAAATGATGACAGAATTTACATTTTTGGAAGAACCATTTTTTTTAAACAGAATCTTTTTGCTGCTTTATCTTTAAGTAAAAAAAAAAAAAGATTGACAGAGCTTTGATATAGACTAATACAGTTTAATCATAGAAAAAATGATGTACACTAATATTTGTACATTTTCACTGTTGACTGTGCTATATTTAATTAATGTTTACACTTTATTATTAAATCTTTTGTTATCCAATGAAAAGAATGTCCATAGATTTTGAAAAGGACACAAGGTGAAATTGCAATTCTGTTAATTGGCCAGGAGTTCATGCTTGTAGGCCAAAGTTTTGAGTTGTGTACATTACAATGTCTCAAACTCTATTATTTCAAAAGTACAGTGAAAATAAAAATATTGTCGTTTCAGGTTACAGAACATGAAATGAATCATTAGCTGGATTCTAAAGAAGTGTTAACACATGTTTTCTGTGTCTGGAGAGGTCATCTGCCTGGAGCTGTAAGGAATATGATTGGGTTCTTCATGGGGTTTGGGAGTTCACTGCTCTGGTGTGAACTTGATTAAATTTGTCCAGCCAAGAACACAGCAGCATCCATGTGCACTTGTACGGCACACAAAAAACACACATAAACACACCCTCAGGCTAGGTTTCCTCTTTTTAATCAGACTCTAAGATGCTTTTGGTGCAGAACGGAGTGCTTCGGACATCACAGTTCTGTCCATATGGTTGGTGCGAAAGTGGTTTTGCTAACTTGCCTGAGCCATTCAGTCATCCCTATTTACACTACATTAGTCATCATCTCCTTAGTCATGCTTTTCAGTGCAGGATATTATCCTGCTTGCTGAATGCTGATCATCATTTAAACAGGTTTTTAATGGCAACACACTCTTATTAGATATTAAGCGAGTGGTTGATACAAGAATTGCTAGCAGGAAGTGTTTGGTCAACCAGTTTCATTAGACAAATTATACTTTTTGGCTCTTCTTTAAACTTCATGGTTTTTTTTTTGTTTTGTTTTTTTTATGAACAGCAAGATTATTCAGGTACTAGTACTAAACCAGCATAAACCAGTCTGGATCAGCACGGAAATTCACGTTGGTTTACTGTAAGTTGATCTTGTCAAGTTGTCAGTGATTCTCCTATAACTGCCTCTGTCGGCTGTGATGTGGAGACCTGCTGTAAATCAGAAGTATGTCCCAGGGTGTCTGACACAAAGGCAAATTTCCCATGGGACTGGCAACTTCCTGCCTGTATAGTGTCTCAAAGTCTCGATCAATGCAGCTGACACAAGCTGTCCTCTGTGGAGGAGTCATATATTGGTGATAGTTTTACTGGTGCTATAGAAAGTGCTTTTCACTAGTTGGGGAAAGTTTTTTTTGTTGTTGTTGTTCTTTTTTTTTTTCTTTTACATTTTTATTTCTTTCCTCTGCCTACAAAAAAAAAAAAAAAAAAACCTGACTGACCAGTGAGATATGAGCTGCTGCTCTTACACAGTTACATGGTTCCCACAATAATGGAAAACGTGGCAATATTTGGAAAGTTTAGGTTTTAGGTTTTCCAGACAATTAATTTAAATAAATAAAAATAAAATCAAATAAACTGACACTGAATACTGGAGTGAAATTTAAATTGATTAAAATAGGAAACATTTTAAATTGTAATAATATTTTACAATATTAATGCTTGTTCTGTATTTCTGATTAATAAATCAAATGAATTCAGATTTGGTGAGGATAATAGACTTTATTTAGTAAGGGATAATGTACATAATGTACAATAAACTCCGACAGGGTGATCAGTACCCCGATGTGAAGCATCTAACCTTGAGGTCATGAATTAACGTTTCTGCATTTGGCATTGAGAGCATAGGTCGTAATGTAGATACATTGGAAAAATGCAGTTTTACAAATGGTAGAAACATGGTTTTCAAAGGAAAGATTGCTATCAAATAGCACATTTAGGTTTCGAACTGATGACGAAGAATTGACAGCACATCCATTAAGTGTTAGACCGTGTTCTAGGTTATTACATATTATTAGGTTATTTTCACCACATAAATAATGACGAGGACATAAAATGTTATTTGAGAAGAAAGTTTTTTAAAATCTTTCCTTTTTAATATCTTAAATCCATTACAGTGTAGCTACAAGATGAATACTTTTCCTCAATTAGCAACACTTTTAGTACTAAGACGAACACTTTTAACAATACTACCGCAAGCCTGCTATTAACAGTGGTTTTTTTACAGTAAATACAGTCAATAACTGAGGCAAGTTGTGTTTGAATGAAACGAGCAGCCTCAAATACCCGTACACTAAAAAATGCTTGGTTGTTTCAACCCCAACTTTGGGTGAAATATGGACTAACCCAACCGTTGGGGTAAATTTATAAAAAGGGGGTCATATGATGCGATTTCAATTTTTCCTTTCTCTTTGAAGTGTTGCCGGCCTCTGCTCTAGGCCAGTGATGGGCAAACTTGGCCAGAGATTTGATCCAACCCTGATAAAACTCACCTGCCTGTAGCTTTCTAGTAGTCTTGAAGACAATGATTAGCTGGAGTACATATTTGACCCAAAGTTGGGTTGAAACAACCCAGCATTTTTTAGAGTGTATGAACATGTGTTATTCTGCGTTGCTATTGACAACGGTTGTTATCGTGAAATAACATACCTCGGAATGTTGCTACTGACCAATCAGAATCGAGTATTCCAGGGAACCATGTAATACAGTGTTTCTCAACCCTGGTCCTGGACGTCCCCAAACCCTGCACATTTGGTGTGTCTCCCTAATCAAACACACCTGATTCAACTCATTAGCTCATTAGAAGAAACTCCAGGACCTGAAATGGGTGTCCTTGTCAGACAAGGGAGACATACAAAATGAGCAGTGTTGGGGGGTGCCCAGGACCAGGGTTGAGAAACACTGTGCTAATAGAAACATTTAACAAATATTACTGACCTCAAACTTTGGAATGGTAGTGTACTTTTTCTCATCTAGATATTGCTCTGTAGTCTAAAACTTGGTTGCAATCCATAGTGATATTTGATGTCTGAATTGTTCTATTGATTGGGATTTGAGTGATTTGTGAATTGTGAAAAATAGTAATCACAAATGGCTGGAAAAATCTTGGTAAAGTCATGGATATTAATTGGATAAAAAATAAAAAAATCTTAATCGAAGAATTCCCAATTCGTTTAAAAGTTTAGAGTTTGCATATGAGACCTCGCACTGGTTCTGATCGCTCTCTGTAGGCCTGAACTTCTGGAGTCTGTTTGTCTTCTTTGAGGGGTTTATTACATAACCTCCCCCTTCCCCCAAGCTTTGGCTTCAGCTTAACACGTTGGTGGTCCCTATCAGCATCTTTGAGGGTTAACCTCCCCCTTCCCCCAAGCTTTGGCTTCAGCTTAACACGTTGGTGGTCCCTATCAGCACTATCAGCACGGATCCAATTTGTAACGGAGGGCT
>NW_015537948.1:65953-68409 GCF_001515605.1 Sinocyclocheilus anshuiensis
GGTTTTATGTTTACGTGGCACGATGCAATGCAACGCAACGTGTAAAAAGACAGTATAAGTCATTATAATCCATAATTATGTCCCCACTGGATGCAACGAATGCCTCGTTTATAATGGGTTTGAATGTTTTTGTCTCGTCGCTCCGGCCGGACAGGGCATCACAGTATGGTAGGGGCATAACATTTCCGTCACACGCTTGAGGTATTCGGCCAATAACAAAGCACTGGATAGCTGGCCAATCAGAGCACACCTCGCTTTTCAGACCGATGAGCTTTGTAAAAATCAACGCGTTTCAGAACGGTGGGGCATAGAGGAGAAACAATAATGTACAGTATGTGGAAAATAATGTGTTTTTTGAACCTTAAACCGCATAAACACATTTCATTACACCAAATACACAAAATAATGTTCTTTTTAGCAACATCATATGACCTCTTTAAATTTTTAACCCAAAAGTTGGGTTAGTACATATTTGACCCAAAGTTGGGTTGAAACAACCCAGCATTTTTTAGAGTGTATGAACATGTGTTATTCTGCGTTGCTATTGACAACGGTTGTTATCGTGAAATAACATACCTCGGAATGTTGCTACTGACCAATCAGAATCGAGTATTCCAGGGAACCATGTAATACAGTGTTTCTCAACCCTGGTCCTGGACGTCCCCAAACCCTGCACATTTGGTGTGTCTCCCTAATCAAACACACCTGATTCAACTCATTAGCTCATTAGAAGAAACTCCAGGTCCTGAAATGGGTGTGTCAGATAAGGGAGACATACAAAATGAGCAGTATTGGGGGGCGCCCAGGACCAGGGTTGAGAAACACTGATGTAATAGAAACATTTAACAAATATTACTGACCTCAAACTTTGGAATGGTAGTGTACTTTTTCTCATCTAGATATTGCTCTGTAGTCTAAAACTTGGTTGCAATCCATAGTGATATTTGATGTCTGAATTGTTCTATTGATTGGGATTTGAGTGATTTGTGAAAAATTTTATTTAGTAATCACAAATGGCTGGAAAAATCTTGGTAAAGTCATGGATATTAATTGGATAAAAAAATTGGAATTCTTAATCGAAGAATTCCCAATTCGTTTAAAAGTTTAGAGTTTGCATATGAGACCTCGCACTGGTTCTGATCGCTCTCTGTAGGCCTGAACTTCTGGAGTCTGTTTGTCTTCTTTGAGGGTTTTATTACATAACCTCCCCCTTCCCCCAAGCTTTGGCTTCAGCTTAACACGTTGGTGGTCCCTATCAGCACTTCCCTCATGGATCCAATTTGTAACGGAGGGCTCAAGTGTTGTTGTAAGTCTTACTGTGGGTCCCGCCTGAGGTGCGGCTCAGTCTAATCAGCCTCTGTCTCTCTGGATTCTGGAAACGCTATAACAGTTAAAGAGCTGGCACTGCCCAAAGATGTGTGTTCTCGCTCCACACGGAGGATGGAAATGTCGTGGTTATTATTTAAACCGATGACTGTAGGCGATATTTAGTGACTGCCAGTAGGGATTTACTTCTTGCCATACTTTTGTGTGTTTTTTTTTTCTGTGAATGATTTTGTTCTAGCTGTCAGATATTAGAACAGGCCTTTGACAGTATAGCTGTGACATGCTGGTCGAGGTAGTGTTGGTCATCCAATGGGAGGATGAAGATATGCATAGTATTATTGGCTGTGTGGGCATGAAAAGTGTCTTTAGTGTCATGCATTGTTTCATTTCCTTATTCTGGGAACAGAATCTGTGTACTTTAATGTGCATGACTGACCAAAAAATACCCTATAACTGAAGCTCTCTGTGGAGTTTTCTCGCATGTTAAGTATCTTGTACAGACACCAGATGCACAGAGTAGATAAATGCGACAGTGTTTTGATTGAGATTTATTGCTGTTATTGTATGTGAGTTTGTTTATTCTGGGCTGAAGTCAGACAGAGGAATCTTGGCTGACCCTTCCTGTTTTGTGGATAAACAATGGGAAGAAACAACGCTCATCTGATTGCATTATTAGATTACCCAGCATGCTGTGGACTGGACATTTGGTGGTTATGTAACAGCACATCTGAATTTCTCAGGCTATTTGTGCGATTTGAACGTCCATGGAAAACCACATGTAAAAATAGCCTTTGAAGATTTTTTAGGAATTCATGCTGCCATCCATCAAGATCAGTAAGATATGTTTTACTGGAAGTTTAGGATGACATCATATGGGCAACTTTAAAAAAAACATTGCTGTAGTAGCAATATAATGAGGAAACATTATGATTATTGAATTAAATCTCTGAAAGTTTTATCAACCGTAGATTAAAATGCATTTTTTTATTTTTATCTTAATTAGATTAACTATAAGAGGAAAGAGTCATGAAGCTACAGTGTGTGTGTGTGTGTGTGTACATATATATATATATATATATATATATATATATATATATATATTGTAACGGGGTGAAGAATCACACGACAAG
>NW_015537948.1:69225-97490 GCF_001515605.1 Sinocyclocheilus anshuiensis
CTTCGGGACGCTCGTCACACTCCCCCCCCCAAGCGTCGTCCTGGTCCTGTTGATGATATGAGACAGTAGGGGAGAGATAGGGGGTGGGTGGGGAGTGACCCCTGACAGACATGCGAAAGCTGCCCAGATCCGAGAGAGGCCGTCCGCGTTGGCGTTCGCGGCTCCAGCCCAATGACGCACCACAAAGTGGAAGTCCTTGAGCGCGAGGAACCATCGGGTCACCCTGGCATTGGTATCCTTGGCGCGGGCCATCCACTGAAGGTGTGCGTGGTCCGTGAGCAGGGTGAACTTCCGGCCCAGGAGGTAGTAGCGCAGCTCCAGGACTGCCCACTTGACGGCCAGGGCCTCTCTCTCCACCGCGGCGTAGTTCCTCTCGGCCGGGATCAGCTTCCTGCTGCTATAAATGACCGGATGCTCCTCACCTTCCTGGATCTGTGACAGGACGGCTCCCAGTCCCGTGTCGGAGGCATCCATCTGCAGCAGGAAGGGGCAGCTAAAGTCCGGGGCTCGGAGAACCGGCTCTGAGATGAGGGCCCCCTTACGACGACCCCTGGCGGCGTCCGGATGTCGTACTGCAGGACGCTGTTCTGCCCGGGAAGAGAAGAGAACACATCCAAGAACTGACCGCCCAGGTGCTGCAGCTCCCTCTTCTGGGCAGCCGAGAGGTGGGGTTTGACGTTCTGCGACCACCTGTCTCAACATCTGCTTGAGCATTTGATTGAAGCCTTCGACCAGTCCGTCGGTCTGGGGATGGTAGACAGTGGTCCTCAACTGCTTCACCCGCAACAGCCGGCAGAGGTCAGCCATCAGCCGGGACATAAAGGGGGTACCCTGGTCGGTCAGGATCTCTGCTGGGATGCCGACTCGGCTGGAGAGCAGGAAGAGTTCCTGGGCAATGGCTTTGGCGGTGGCTTTTCGGAGGGGAACTGCCTCGGGGTACTGGGTGGCATAGTCGACAATCACCAGGATGTGTTCATGTCCCCGGGCAGACTTAGGCAACGGCCCCACAAGGTCCATCCCGATGCGCTCGAAGGGCACCTCGATGATGGGCAGCGGTATCAGCAGACTGGAGGGAGGCGTCCTGGGTGACGTCACTTGGCAGGTCGGGCAGGCTTGGCAGAATCGCTTCACTTCAGCCTCCGACGCTGATGCAGCTTCGGGACGCTCGTCACAATATATATACATATAGTTGTAATTAAAACAAAGATTGTTGGAGTACATTTTAGAAAAAAAAATACTTTAATATTTCAGTTCTTCTACTTTAAAATTTCTCATTTTTAATTCAATGTGTTATTTACCATTTATGGGAATTGTTTTGCGAAATTTACTAGCAGTTTTCTATACCAAATATGTTTTAGCGTATAAAGAACCAGACATCCAGACATCATCACTAGGTTTGTGCAAAATGTGCTAGGGTTTAAAAGTGGTTGCCATGTTGTTGATACATGTATATGGTTGCTAGGGCTGGGTTGATCGATTAGGCCTAATCATTTTTAAACAGTCTTTATTTTGATGAACCAACATTGATTCTGTCTTTTAGTCTATGTGTGAACAAAACTTTAGTAAACATTATTTGCAGCGCACCTGCCATCTGTAAGGTCTGTTTTGGGTTTTGTTTCTGGTTTAGGTTTTCATGTCTTTTATTTTGATATGTTGCCTTGTTTCATGTACCTGTCATATGTTTTTCCTCATTGGTTGGTTCTTGTCATGTGACCCTGATTGTTCGCTATAAGTAGCCATCATGTTGCCTTTGTGCTTTGTCGTATATTGAATGTATTTATCCTGCTGTCGGTGAGTCTAGTCTGTTCATGTTAAGTCAAGTCTAGTCTAGTCTGTTCAAGTCTTGAATGTATTTATCCTGCTGTCAGTGAGTCTAGTCTGTTCATGTTAAGTCAAGTCTAGTCTAGTCTAGTCTAGTCTGTTCAAGTCAAGTCAAGTCTTCGTTTGTTTGGATTATGTTTGGATCACTTTGTTTAAATAAATCTGCACTTGGATTCATCACTACGCTCGCCTACAGTGGACTATCATTACAACATCCAAAAATAGCAATAAGTTTTGTGCTTTGATACGTTTAATATGAACCAAAGTCTGAGCTTTCAAATTCTATCAATATATCTGAAATTCAAACAATAAATGTCTTCATGTGGCGTGATTGCTGTTAGCGACACGTGAACCTATCATCACTTCCTCTACTGGTTATAGCCCAAAATAAACATGAATGAACACCAGATATTGTTGAAAGCAGCAATACAACTTACTGAAATGTATCATATCGCTCAACCAGTGTTTCAATCCCAGAAAGATGTCAATAAAACAGCTTGCAAACAGTAAGTCATAGAACGTTACATTTACCTCAGGAAAGCCATTCAATGTAAACAGCTCATTAGTAAACTAGAAAAAACAGCTAGAGAGGAGCATTTTGGTAAATTTATGCACTATATTACATATTCATTATATTTTTACTCATTTGCAGTTTAATTGTTTGTATACAATCAGTTTTTTATTTGATTGTTGATTATTATATATTGTTGATTTTTGGACATTAAATCTAATGGTTACACTTTATTTTGGGGACCAATTCTAACTATTAACTAACTATTAACTATGACTTTTGGCTCAATAAACAAATGATTTGCTGCTTATTAATAGTTAGTAAGGTAGTTGTTAAGTTTAGGTATGATGTATGATTAAGGGATCTAAAATGTAGTCATTCAGAATAAGACATTAATATGTGCTTTAAACACATATTGAACAAAGTACTAATAAACAGACAATATGCTATATGCATGCTAATAAGCAACTTAAAATAAATGTTTACCAATTTAAAAATATATTAATGTACCAACTGGCAGGGTTCTCTGTGTGTACATAATTAGTTAAGGTAGTTGAGCATCAGTTGATAAAAATGTGAAATGTACTGATATATATACAAACAAATTGATATTGAATCGATTCATGAAATCTGTCAGTACCCAGTCCTAGTGGTCGCTGAAGTGTTTTTAGCATGTTGCTACAGTATGTAGGTGATTTTGGTGGTTGGTATGGCATGGTCAGATGGCTTCCAGGTGAAAATTGTAAGATTGTTTGCTTAGTAAAGTAACAACACACCTCTTCAACAAGCCTCATGAACTGAAGAATCATTCATGTCAAACAGTGTGAGACTGCACACTAAAGTTTAATACTTAGGGCTTTGTTAAAATCATTAACTCTAACTACACAGTAGATCAACTAACGGAACACAGTTTAATAAATCAAATGCAGTTGTTTTGTATTATTAATTAATTATGATATTTTTATAATCAGACTGTCATTACATGCACTTTTTTCCTGGATAACTTTTGGTATAAATATAATTTCCAGAAGATTATGTTTAAAGACACATGAAAGGAGTTTCAGCTGGAATTAACAGCGATGGATCTTATTCCATCTGAAAAGCCTCAGAAGAGCAAGAGAAAGCAAACGGATGAGCGCGGCGCTTCTCATAGATGTCGTATCTAAGCAACAGCCGCAGAAAAAGCCTTGATTCTTGTTGACGTCTCTCTGTCAGCAACTAAGTGTAGGCGATGTGGAGAGTCAAATTAACGGCCACTATCACTAACACTGTCAGACCTTTGGAATGAGTTTTCTGTGAATTAGAGCTTCTTAAGAGATTTGAGCGATGTTTGCCACACATTCAAATTTTAAAAAAGTGAGCTCTGTTTAAGTTGCTTCCTAATGTTTCTGTGAGAAAGACTGAAAGAGACACGTCTCCCCCTTTTGGTTATTAATAGAAATGCAGCCTGCCTGTTGCAGCCAGGAGACTGGTAAATTTATTTATTTATTTATTTTTGACAGGGTCAAATGCCACTTCAACTTCTTTATTGCTGTAGATGCTTATAGACAGAAAAACTGACACTTTTTGTAGAACTGAGGTCTCGCTTTATTCACCCATACAATCACACTTCCTATTCCAGTGTTCCGCCCATAATCCCCCAGACGTCCTGCATCATCTCTTGTAGACAGCCACAGGAAAGATAACAAGCTACCACCGATATAATCTACATCCCCCTTCTAAATGATAGGATACCTGAATAGGTTTAACATGAATAAGAAATTGAAACTGAATCAATCAACAACAACAAAAAAAGATTTTAACATCTATATATATATTAGCTGTATATAGCTAATATAAAAGTGCACATGAACAGTGAAACTAGCAAACAGTGTACAACCTGACACGCATACCAAAAACAGGATGCAACATTGGTCCGACTTTATTTATTTTTTTATTTTTTTAAACAGCCACAAGGAACAGGAGTGCTGCAATAAGAGTGGTATGAACAGTCTGAGCTTATGTAGCGTAGTCTTTGTATAGGGAGTTGGGCTTTGATATTCTCCCTGAACGGGTGACAACCACAGGTGGTTCCTGCACTTGTTCTGTCTGCGGCTGGTTGACATTAGGCTGGGGTTCTGGCAGAGGTTCACTCTTGGTGTTAAGGGGGACCTCTGTTGTTGGAGGCGGGGTGTACTGTTCATGTGTATGTAGGAGGTGGCGCCTGTTTCTCACATATGTGGCATCTCCGACCTGGACCTGGTAGCTGTTTGGCTGTGGTGCTCTTCCTATTACCGTTCCCAATCTGTCATATCCCCTGTCCGTCTGTATTCTCACTGTCTGCCCTGTTTGCAATGAGGCCAAGGGTCTGGCTGACCTGTCATAATGTGTCTTTCCTCTTTGTCTGGTCCGTGTTAGAGCTGCTTGGACCTGCGTTTCTACCTTTGGCACATACATGGCTTTGGTCATGGGAATAAGGGTCTTGGTGCACCGAGAAAGCAGGTGCTGGGCTGGTGAAGGCAGCCCATCCCTTGGTATGTTGAGTAGATTGAGCAACGCCGCATATACATCCGTTCCATCACGTGGGCATTTTTCTAGCAGGTGTTTGGCTGAGCGTACAGCCCTCTCAGCTAGCCAATTTGATTGAAGGTAGTGGGGGCTGCTGATGACATGGCAGAAGCCCCATGTGCAGGCAAATTCTTGGAACTCCCTGCTTGTGAAATATGCTGCGTTGTCAGTCATTAGCTGCTGAGGAGCTCCATGGGTGGCAAAGTGGCGCTTTAGCCTGGTTATAACGGTTGCACTGGTCATGTTTGGGAGCTGGTCTATTACAAATCAGTACGAGTCGACTCGTACTCTGCTCCTGTAAGGGCCCATGGCAAGTCTGGTATATCATGCAATTGAAGGGGCTCCTTTGTTTGGTGTGGTCTGAGGGCATTACAAGGAGCGCACATGGAGATTCCATGTTCAATGTTGTGGTATATGCTGGGCCAAAACATGATTTCTCTGACCCTGCGCTTTGTTGCTTCTAGGCCCGGGTGCCCTTGATGCAGCTGTCTAATATAATAGTGTTGCAGTGAGTGGGGAATGACGAAACGCTGACCACAGAGCAGTAGGCCATTATCAACTGTGAGTTCATCCCTTATGGCATAGAATTGCCTGAGGTCATGTGGCAGCTTCTTTGATGAGTCAGGCCAGCCCACGGCAACGACCTCAGATAAGCGCCTGCATAGATAGTCTGCCTGTGTCTCCTGTCTCAGTTCCTCAATTCTCCTTGAGGAGAGGGCTTCCACTGTCATGACATCATAGTCCTCAGTAGTTTCGGCCCAGTCAGTGGAGGGCAGGTGTGCACATGAGAGCACGTCTGCTAGGTATAGCTCTTTGCCACTCTTGTAGACGACATTGAGGTGATAGCGCTGCAGCTTAAGCATCATCCTCTGAAGACGTGCAGAGGCTGAGTGTAGTGGTTTTTTAAAATAGTGATGAGGGGCTGATGATCCGTTTCTACGGTCACTGGACGGCCATATATATAGTCGTGGAATTTCTGACAAGCATAGACAAGGGCCAGCAGCTCCTTTTCTATCTGAGCGTAGCGTGACTCAGTCTCTGTAAGTGCTCTTGAGGCAAACACCACTGGTTTGTTGTTCTGGAGACAGACAGCACCCAGGCCGTGCTGAGAGGCATCTGCAGATAACACCCCTGGTTGGTGCACGTCAAAGTACTGGAGTACAGGAGGACTTGTGAGGAGTTCTTTAAATCTGGTGAACACTACCATGTGGTGCTCCTGCCAGCTCCATTCCACATCCTGAAGCAGGAGTTGATGCAGGGGTGCTGTGATTTCGCTATATGTGATTTTCGCATCCCGGGGGATGAATTTTGATGAATAGTTTGTCATGCCCAAGAACCTTTGAACACCATGCTTGTCCGCTGGGGTTGGCATAGAATGGACTGCATCTGTCTTCGTAGGGTCAGGCTTTATGCCCTGGTCAGTTAGAAGGTGACCCACATATGACACCTCAGACACCTGGAAACGGCACTTGTCAGGGATGAGGTTAAGATTTACGGCCCGTATTCTGTCCATGACCTGCCGGAGGTGCAGATCATGGTCTTCTCTTGTGCTGCCCCAAACAAGGATGTCGTCAACAACAATTGCTCATGACTGTCCTTCAAAGAGCTGCTCCATACACCTTTGGAAGACTTCGCTTCCCATGGAAATTCCATAGGGCATTTGAAGGAAGGCATATTGGCCCGCGGGGGTCATGAAGGTGGTCTGCTTCGTATAGTTTGCCTATAGTGCTGCAGTCAAAAAGATCTTTATACTCTGTGAGCTCAGGGGCCCCCTGCTGGAGAGCGTGCGCATTCGGGCCAAGTTGCACAAAGCCTAGTTTGACGCTGTCTCTGAGGCCCAATAGAGGTTTTGCATCACTGTCAACAACCTGGAACTGTAGTGTGCCACATGTGAAGTTTACATTAGTAACACCTAAAGTCCTTATGATCTGACCACCATAAGCCACAAGGTTGACTAGATGGCTATGGTCGACATGAGCCGACTGGGTCGATGTGCTGGAGAACGCCTCTGGACAGTACATTGCACTGAGCTCCAGTGTCAATCTTCACCTTAACTTGCTTCCCTGTGTTGAAAGTGGACAGGACAGTAAATATCTCTCCTCTATCAGCTGGCACCTCTACACTTTCACAGTAAAATAGGTCCGTTGGTTCATATGCAATCTGTGCATCAAGTTCACTTATTCTATGTGTCTGTCCTCCCCTGCGTATGGTGTGGGGTGCTCTGCTGGGCTGAGATGGACCTTTTCCTTGTTTGTTGTAGGTGCGTGTTTGGCTTGATCTGCACCATTTAGAGAAGTGGTTCCATTTTCCAGACGCATTACAGCGCTTGTTGAAGGCTGGACAGCTGCTGCGGTCAGATGAATGCTGGCCACCACGGTTTGAACATATAGAATATTGCACGGCACAAACTTCGCTTTCCTTCTTTAGTTCTTTGGTACCTGCTTCTTTTTTATTTATTTTTTTCCTTTTTCAGACTGCTCATGTAGCATGCATATTTCGATAACTGAGTTTAAAGTTCGATTTTTTTCTTTCAGCAGCTGTGTGCGGATATTGTCATTGTGAATGCCACATACTAATCGATATCTTATCAGTTTGTCGTGCAGCGTGCCAAATTCGCAATTTCTGGCTAGTGTTTTTAACGTGGCAACGTACGACTGGATTGTTTCATGTGGCTTCTGGTTCTTGTATTAAATACATGTCTGTCCATAATTACATTCTTTACAGGCAGGCATATTTCCTCAAACTTCTTTACCAGTACCTCCGAATCCTCCGGATCTTCCCCCTCCTTGAAAGTGAAAGTGTCATATTTATCTTGGGCATCGGGACCAGCGAGGTTCAGAAACGTGTACGCTTGCACTTTTTTTGTTGCTGCTGAAAGACCAGCGTTGCTGTAAATGCTCCACTCGCCCTTAAACTTCGTCCAGTTGTCTGCAATATTCTCGTGAAAGACGAGGGGGTCAATCTTACAAAGTCCTTGTGCCATCGTCACTAAAGGCACACTTCTGACACCATGTAGATGCGTATAGACAGATTAACTGACACTTTTTGTAGAACTGAGGTCTCGCTTTATTCACCCATACAATCGCACTTCCTATTCCAGCGTTCTGCCCATAATCCCCCAGACCTCCTACATCATCTCTTGTAGACAAGCCACAGGAAAGATAACAAGCAACCATCAATATAATCTACAGTTGCTGTCAGAGAATCATTTAGCAGTAAACTTGCTAATGTACTTATGAAAACTTACTTACTTAAAATATGAGGAATATAGATGAGATGGTGGCACTTCCTGTTCCTGTGTCCACATGTTCCTCAAAACCTGTTTACACATTAAAAAATAACGGTGGTGTATAATTTCAGTAATAACTAATAGTGATATTATTAAAATATTCAGCACATTTGCACTGAAAAAGATCTACGAATTGATGTTTTCACTTGTTATGTTTTTCATGCTTTAGTTCATGTTTTGATTTCTTTCTTATTAATCAGTGGGTGAGGCCAGAAATCTGATTCCCATGGACCCCAATGGTCTGTCAGACCCGTATGTGAAGCTCAAACTCATCCCAGACCCCAAGAATGAGACCAAACAGAAGACCCGGACCATCCGCTCCTCGCTCAACCCCACCTGGAACGAGTCCTTTATCTTGTGAGTCTGTCAGCATTAAACACACACTCAGACAGCATTGTAGATTTGTTTTCTCATGCGTGTCTGTGTGCAGTAAGTTAAAGCCATCGGATAAGGAGCGCCGTCTGTCCGTGGAGGTGTGGGATTGGGACAGAACCACCCGTAATGACTTCATGGGCTCCATGTCCTTTGGTGTGTCTGAGCTGATCAAAGCTACTGTATGCGGCTGGTGAGTCAAATACGCTGACAGCACAAACACAACAAACTACTGTTTTTCTTACATACTTTACACTGTAAAATAGTTGAAATAAGGTTGTATAATAAATGTTGTGGCTGTAAAACAGTCAGTGGCTGATATTACAGTATAAATATATCATGCTATTTCTGTATTTTGAGTTATATTGGCAATTTCACACTACAGCGCCTATTCAAGCAATAAACCATAAGAGGACATGCTTTATAGTCATTTTAATATGGTAAAATACACTAATGTTCAATAAATAGTTAAAAAATGAATAAAAATCATAATTCCCATATGCAGGTTTGGTCGTAAGTTTACATACACCTTGAAGAATTTGCATAATGTTAATTATTTAAAGAAAATAAGAGGGATCATAAAAATGTATTTTTTAATATATACTATCTATAAGCAGTAACTAGGAGTTTATTCATGGAAAACTCTTAATAATAGTTAATAGTGAAAAGGTGTTCCCTAATTTATATTATTACCAAGATCTTTAAACAAAACTCAAAAATACACCCTCCTCTTAATGCATCATGTTGCCTTCTTCTGCATTAATGAATGTCTGCAATTTTCTCATACAGTCACTGTTGGAAAAGGTTCAAAGATGCAGAATAAGTTGTAAAACCAAAGAATGTGTAGGACCTGGAGGATTTTCCTGTAAACAGTGTACAGTTTAACTGCTGGGGACAAACAAGTGGATGCAAGTGGATCCGCTCGCCTCACGTCTCTGTAACGGGGTGACGGGAGCGGATCCACTTGCAAGGCTTTATTCAATGACATGGTCAATACAGGCAAGAGCCTAAACACGAGTAAACCAGCAAGACAAGATTATGACTAGGAACTGAAAACTAGACAGGCTCCGTAGAGTAGCTATCGCTTGGAGAGAGATAAACACATACAATACTCGGCGACTAGAGTAGGATCAGAGTGAGTGTTATATAGTGTGAGTTATTGGATACAGGTGAGTGTGCAATCAGTGCAGTGGAGCATGGGAGATGTAGTCCAGAGTGATGTGTGACAGTCTATGTGGAGTGAGTGTCAATATGGTGAGAGAGCGACCTCTCGTGTTCATTGGATGAAAGTCCATGGACCGGATTCGTGAAAATTATGTGAAATAGCTTATTCCGGCGCAGTACCAAAATAAAGTGGCATTTTTATAATACCTTAATATATATAATATATTAATTATTAACTTTTTTCAAGGTGTGTGTGCTTATGAGCACGACCACAATTCATTAGGTTAACTTTGGGTAATTTATGAACTCCAGACAATGTAACTAATGATTTGTGCATTAATACACAGTAGGCAGACTATTTTACAATAACTGTTAAGCCCATCCGATCAGATTTTAGAGCCATAATAAATTGTTATAGTGTAATATATGTGTCAAAACATTAAACAGTAATAGTACACTAGATTTGTAACTGCTTAGTACTGTGAAATCTGGCATAGAAGAGTTTCTATACTATTTGAATTGGAAAAATTAAGTCCTGATCTGATTTGTTCCAAATATCACCTTAATAGCACTGATGCAGATCATTAAAAAAGTCAATACACTCAGTGTCTAGTTTCAGCAGTGTATGTGCTGATTTAATGAGGGGTCCTCTGAGAGACCCTTCACATCAAATGAAATTTCACAGGAACCCAGAGACAGTAGCAGATTCACACACAACATAGCCATAGAGAGACAGAGACCTCAGCTTTATAATGTCATATTAATGAATCTCTGTTTCTAAAGCCATAAAACAACAGATGACAGTGCACAATGACAGTCATTCATTCAGGGGCTGCAGTCAAGCATTTTAATGCACTTTGCATTGGTTTATACCTTGCAGAGCTGTTTTTTACAGCCATGCTGTAAATGCAGGCATGTACTTTTTGAAAACAAAGAGGGCCATGGTAATATGCTACTATACCTGTACCATACTTTTTAGACTGTACCATGATAATACTATTTGAAGTTTTTAATTGTGTCTGATATTCTCTCATTTGACAGGTATAAGATGTTAAACCAGGAGGAGGGTGAGTACTACAATGTGCCCATCCCAGAGGAGAATGACATTAACCTGGAGCTGCGGCAGAAGTTTGAGGTGAGTGTGTGTGTTTATCTCCGCAGCTCTTCAAACACACTCATTCATGACTCATTGTCATGCCAGAGGAGCGTTGAAGAGTCCTGCATGGCTGTTCATTCTCAAGTCAATTGATTAAATCGTGTTTTAATGTGTAGTGAATGTTCTACGAGTGGCTGCTAAAGCCAGATAACAGCAGCGGCCCAGCAGTGCTGAATCACAGGATGCACGAATACGGTTTAGACTAGATCATGACTCTCAAAGACCAAAAAGCCACTGTCAGGGTCACCATAGCAACCGTTTCCATGGTGAGATCTCGTGGTTGGTGGGATGCTGAGGGATGCCAGGGACACGACGGGCGCCGAGGTCCCTTTGTCAAGTGTTTGCTTATTATGCAACAACTGTTTGGCTTTATACTGCTGTAACTGTTTGCTTTTGTGTCTATCTTTCTGGAAACTACTCAGACTGTTTTGTTTTTTCACCTCAAACAGTCTTTCAGTGCTTTCACCTCTCTCTTTCTCAATGGGATATCAAGGAAACCTTGCATATGAAGTCGTCATGGTTTTGATAGTATTCATGAATCACGATTCTCAAATACAGCGCCACCGAAAAGTATTCTGATACTTCAATCTGTTAAAAAATGTCTCTCAAAGTCTACTGTAAATATAATCACAATGCAAATTTTGACATAATGTGGTTGTCAGTGGATCATGTTGATAGTTAAAGGGTTAGTTCAACCAAAAAATTTAAATTCTGTCATTAATTACTCACCCTCATGTTGTTCAAAACCCGTAAGACCTTCGTTCATCTTCGGAAACACAATTTAAGATATTTTTGATGAAATCTGAGGGCTCTCTGACCCTCCCATAGACAGCAAGGTAACTACCACGTTCAAAGTCCAGAGAAGTACCAAGATGATCGACAAAGTAGTCCGTGTGACATCAGTGGTTCAACAGTAAAGTTACGGAGCTACGAGAATACTTTTTTGCGCAAAGAAAACAAAAATAATGACTTTATTCCACATTTTCGTCTCTACTGCGTCACTTTGGACGCGCGTAACTTGAGATACACTTGCGAGTGCAGTTAAACAGTTTATTAGGTTTATGTGGTCACAAGAAAAAAAAGCTTACTTGCTTCCAGTCAGTCAGTACACTGTGGTACATATAGTGGTACAGAAGACACATTCATAGCTATACTTTGTGCCACTCTAGGAAACAGTTCCTTTTCAGCTGAACACACAAGTGAACATCACATGCCTGGCATTTCCAAGGAGTGTCCTGCCTCTTACCATGCTTTGCTTTGCAAAGCACACAGGTCCGGCGACCAGTAGTGGCATCTGAGGCCTGCTCAGCTCCTGGAAAAGGCACATGGTCAACACTGGTCCGTTTTGGTGGTATTTTCTGTGACACACCACAGAGCTCTGCAATTAGTTATTCCATAAACTCCTTGTGGTTCATGGTGCCATAAAGCTCTTTGTGTACAATAAAAGCATTGGTGGCAGCAATGTCCAAGAAGTGTAGAAATAGCTTTCTGTACCACTTCATTGTTTTGTGCTGTGTACTGTAGTACTGTAACAGCTGATCAGACAGGTCAACGCCCCCCATCTGCTGGTTGTAGGCAGTCACAGGTGCAGGACATGGAAAACTCTTTGTCCTCCATCCATTTTGTGTTTTCACCCTCCTCTGCACAGTGTCTCCTGTATAAGCAGCATGGATGGTGGAACAGACAGACACCTCTCGTGTGTCCATCTATTTCACAAACACAAGATGTTTGTCTCTAATCCACCTGATGGAACCCCTCACAGATTTTTTGATGAGTGAGTTAGCTGCATTCCGAGGGCAGTCCTTCCTGTTGTCTCTGTAAGTCCCACATGCACCAAACTTCAAAGCAAACAAGTCTGATAGGAGCTTGGGACTAGTGTAAAAATTATCCATGTATACATGGTACCCAGAGCCCAAAACTGTACGGTCTAACAGAGATGTCACAGCATCATATGACAGTCCATGGCCTGTGGGAAAGTTGTTCTTTCCGGTGTACACAGCAAAATCTACAGTATATCCATTTGATGAGTCCGCAAGAACAAACAACTTGAAGCCCCACCTGGTTGGCTTGGCTTTCATGTACTGAGTCATTCCTGTGTGTGCTTTGCATGCCACCATTCTTTCATCCACTGCCAAATTTTTTCTTGGATGATAGATGGCCTTACATGCATGCCGGATAGTGTCCATGAGGGGTCTGACCCTGAAAAGACGGTCGTGTTCAGCTGTGCCCCTCTTTCTGTCATTGTCCTGGTCTGCATCTGGGTGACTCATGTGCAGATTCCATGAAATGGTGCGGTATCTGTCCCTTGACATGATTGTGGCAGGAAAAGGAACAGAGAAAAGACTGTCCTGCCGCCAGTAGTCTCTGATGGACATCAACTTCAGCATGGCCATGTAGAAGAGTAGCCCAAAGTAGCAGTACAGCTCACTGATGCTGTAACGCATTCAAAACATTTACCACATCAGATATTCGCGAACAAAAGCTCGTTGGTGAACAATTTCACCATTTGGAAAAATATGAAGAATGTAAAACAATAAATAAATACATAAAACCATGGTTAATTTTTGTAAGAGATATATAATATTGTATTTATGTTTATATCGGCCTATAGCATTATATATATTTTATTATATATATTATGACAGAATTTTCATTTTTGGGTGAACTAACCCTTTAATATTGTGAACTACACTTGTGGTTACTCTGCATGAACTTGAGGAGACTTGAGTAAAAATATCCCAGAAAAATGAACTCAGTTCTCACAAAAACCCTAGAATTGTTTCTTAATATATTTAATTAGTTATATTTAGTTATCTAATGTAGCACAATTCAGGTATTTTCAAAATCTGTTTTGACAAAAGTATTGCACCAGTAGGCACTAGATACTATAAACTATATGATAATCGGAAATGGCAATAGAATGTGTAAAACTGGCTTTTCGTTTCAAATACTGCTCTAGCAACAATGAGCAGAAATCATATCAAATATTACTGGATAATCTGTTAAAAATGCTTTCCGTATTCCATCTTCTGCTGTTTTCTTAATGCTTGTGTCAGTTGTCTGACACTGAGTCATTTGTCCGTGACTGTGTTGGTTTGACTGATCCTCTCTCCTTGTTCTGTGATGTTTGTTTCCTGCCTTTCTGCATCTACAGCTGAAGTCTGAAGAGAAAAGAAAAGACCTGCTGAGTCTTCACACTCCCTGTGTGTCCCTGTATGCAGATAGCAGACTAACATCCCAGTTTTTCCCCTCTTATAGGCCTATCAGTTCAATATCCACCTGCTGAAGGTAGCCTCCTCTCTCTGCCCTGCTCGCCTCTTGTCCGTCTCTATCTGTTCATCATAGAGTATTATAATTCACTCGCTCTGATTATTTGTGTGGCTCAGGCTGCTACAAAGAAATCAGATTTACTAACAAAGATGCAATCCAACTTCTTTCAGGTTTCTATTCCCTTTAATTTACACTATCCACACACACTTTCTTGCTTTCTTTCTTTATTGTTCAAATGAACATCCACTGACATCTGACCTCAGAAGTGACAGAAATAGTGCCATCTGAGCATGAAATAAGATTTTTTTATTATTATTATTATTATTACTATTTAAAAACTTTGAATAGTAATGATCAGCAAAATATTTTTGTCAATAGATGATTTTTAAGCAATAATGTAACCTAGTATATGCCCATTATATGGTAACAGTGTTGAATGAGACACGCAAATTGGATGATATTCCAATGAAAAATGTATATTGTATTTTACAAGTTATTTTCTATTACATTAAACATAATAAGCCAATCAAATAGTAGTTAAATCTATGAAATCTGTCAAATAATCATGGGCTTCCTCCACACACAGACACACAAGCACATGTTTATTACAGTTATAAAGCCATAAGCACTGCAGTTGTTAGTAAATAGGCAGAACACAGAAGCTAAAGGACAGGCAATGATCTTTTGGCTGTTTGTGATCTGCTTCGGCCTTCTATAGATCATAGAAGGTTTCCTCACACTCTGACCCTCAGCATGCTTCATGTGCATCCTGAACGAATAACAAATAGATCACATCTTTTTGTCTGCCACCACAGAAAAATTCTGTTCTAGTCACTCACTGAAAAAGCGTATGAACACTGTTGTTGTTTCACTGCACTGTTGACAGTCTGAAGCGCACTAGTGTTTGGGTTTGCACTTACTTGAGATCTCCAATAGGGGGCAGCACATGATAACTCTTCTAGATGTGTCCGAATGTTTACTATTTCTCAAAGAGCAACATGTTAATGAAATGACAAATTTCAACCCTTAAATGTGTGCATGTGAGAACAGATGCATAATAATGTATTACTGGGTCATTGTCTAGACAATATTTGTTATATATAGTCAAGAAGTGTATTATATGCACATATATTTTACAAAGTATTATTAGGTGTGTTTACCTTTTGTATACTTAGCTTAAAATGTATTACAATGTATATATTGTGTACATACATGTTATTAGACTGTAATTACAATTAATATAACATGTAATTACATCTGTAATTACATTATTTCACATATTATTTAAAATGTGCATCTTAATTTGTACCCCAATGTAACTAGTATCATATCTTATTTGATTAATATAATGGTAACATAGAGACACCGAAAACATGAAAACAATGTTGTGTGGGCGGCCGAATGGTAACTCTTCTTATTTGATAAATCTTAACCCAGGATGTGTATACACTGTGTTTATTTAGAGTCCTACCCATAAGATTAACCCTAACCTTAACTTTTTTAGCTGCAAATGCAAATCATGTGATGCTGTAGTTTTACAGAGCGGCATTTATGTTCACAAGAAATATATTACGTCTGTAACACTTTATTTTAAGGACCAATTCTCACTATTAACTAGTTGTTTGTTAGCATGCATATTACTATCATATTGGCTGTTTATTAGTACTTATAAAGCACATATTCTGCATGACCATATTTTATGTTACTTAATCCTACCCCAAACCTAAACTTAACTACTTCATTAACTAATAGGAGTTTGAGGCAAAAGTCATAGTTAATAGTTAATAGTGAGAATTGGTCCCCAAACTAAAGTGTGACCATTATGTCTCACTCCATTTAAAAAATAAAGGCTCCAAAAGGGTTTTTGGAGCAATGCAATTTGGTGTTCCCCAAAGAACATTTCAGTGAACAGTTCTTCAAAGAACCATTTGAAGAGCATTTTAATAATTCGAAGAATGTTCTACCACTATAAAGAAATTTTTGTGCACCACTTTAATAATTCTGGAAAATCATTAACAGTGACAGGATGCCTCAAATTAAATTGGCATATGAAACGTTTGATAATTCTTTGGCATTTTTCCATCATGGTATCTGTACAGTCAGAGGACATGGTGTTCCTCTGACCTCAGACATTAGCGGGCCCTTCTGTGAAATAGGTGTCTTTTCCATTCCAAAAATCTGATATTTAATGTCAATTTCATTCAGATTTTAAACATTTTATGACATATAAAGTACTAGTGTTAATATATTTCTGTCACAAACACCAGCTGGAGTGCCCATACCTCTGTCACTCAGTGATAGACTGATAGATTTACTACATTTCCCATAATCCTTTGCCCGGACTCATCAGCACTCATTGTTTGCACCTGTGTCTAGTTAACCCTGTTTGCTCACCCTTTATAAGCCTGGTTTATTTAGTCATTTATTGCTAAGTCTTGCTAGTATATACTGCGTTTCTAAGCCTTGTTTCCTGTTTCTTCCATGTCTTGGTTCCTGGTCTTGTTACTCTGCCTGTTTTTTGGATTATGCCTGTGATTTTGCCCTGTTTTTATTGTCTGGACTGATTACCTGTGTATATGATCTTCTGCCTGTTTCTGGAATTTGATTGTGGATTACCCCTTCATTAAATATACTGCGTTTGGATCCTCTATCTTTGTGTCACCATGCAGTTCATGACAATTTCATTGTGCCAGAAAATTAAATGTTCAATCAAATGTTCAAATTAAATGTATTAAATATTAAAACACCTTCAGAATTGTAACAGGATTGACAGCATGTTTTTATAGATTATGTAGGCTTTGGGTGTATATTAGAAGGAAAAAATATTATTTTTGCAAATGTCAACTTGTCAATCATGGTAACAGGGCTGATATTTGTTAATCATTTTTTTAATGATAGAACATTGTTATTATTATTATTATTACTTTATAATTATTATTATCAATATGGGTATATCTGTCAAAAATTGTTACTAAAATTTTACTTTGAAAAAATATAAGAATACCTATAATAACAGAAAAAGTGTCAGTGTGGTTTCATATATCACCACTGACCACAGTGGATAGCTATAGTTAGCAGATAGGGGGGAAAAATAGAGAATGCATTAGTGCCCTAAATGCTAAATGTCAGTGGGTTTTTACACCTAAATAACAGGATAGAGTAGACTGTTATAGTAGAAAGCAAGTGAGAGTGCAGTATACAGCGAGAGTGTGTGAAAGATGTTGGAGGTGTGATTGCGGGGTTTGAGGGAGTGTGATAGCCCCTCAATATCACTGTCAACTGGTGAACCATGAATAGTCTCACTGAGCTCCACTGGATACGGACGCCACATACAGAACAACATCACTCCAGTAAAAGGGTCCATGCTGTTAATAGTGCTATACAGTACTTCATGATGGCAGTTAACAGACCTTCTCAAACATCTGACAGTCTGTACAAGAGACTTGTCATTTCTTTTGCCAGATGAAAAGGCTATAAGAAAGTGTATACATTCATTTTGAGGTACTGTTGGTATCCGTGCAGGACACAATGCGAGTACCTTGTGACGTTTTGACATCAGATCTTCATTAGATAGACAGAATTTGGAAGATGCCCTTCATGTCAACCGTGAGTCAGGTTTATTTAGCACGCTGCACCCTACAGGGGTGTTCACACTGACAGCGATTTGGAGATCTCTACAGCGTCTTTCAGTCTCTCTCCAGCGGCTGTGGATGTCTCTTGAGCCCAGCACACATTTTTCTGCATGTCCTGTCATTTTCACACAGGCCTGACCATGTTACAGCACGTTTCTAAGAAGTGCCATGTTGTGTAGTTGAGCACGCAACAGAAATTTAAGTAGCAGACATGCATTCGAGTGTTGTGGAAGCTCACGTGTGTATTTTGGCATGTATTGGTTATTGATCACTCTCCATCACTCTTGTAGAAAGCCAAGTTCGGTCCTGGGAAGAAAGTCATCACTCCCACTGATCACCAACGCTTCAGTTTACCATCCGGAAACATGAACAGAGTTCAACTCAGTGACTTCCATTTCCTGGCTCTTCTGGGCAAAGGCAGTTTTGGGAAGGTCAGTCACACATACTTATGAAAAAGAAGAAAGAAGAAAGTGACGTGACATGTGGCCAAGTATGGTGACCCATACTCAGAATTAGTGCTCTGCATTTACCCATCCAAAGTGCACACACACAGCAGTGAACACACACACACCGTGAACACACACCCGGAGCAGTGGGCAGCCATTTATGCTGCAGCGCCCGGGGAGCAGTTGGGGGTTCGGTGCCTTGCTCAAGGGCACCTCAGTCGTGGTATTGAAGGTGGAAGAGAGCGCTGTACATTCACTCCCCCCACCTACAATCCCTGCCGGTACGAGACTCGAACCCACAACCTTTTGGGTTATGAGTCCGACTCTCTAAACATTAGGCCACGACTTCCCCCTAAATTATTCAGTTATAAAATTATAAATTATAAAATCCAGCTACTAGTTCTTCCTCAGAACGACTTTGTCTCTCAGTGGAGTGATTAAAACAACCAGTTGTGTTGAGCCCTGGCTCCCAAAAATTGCATAAATCCAGCTGATTGGAGCTTGTCAGTTTTGGCTTATCTGTGTACAGTCACATTAGTGAAATTTCATGGGCAAAAAAGGTCAGTTGTCTCGTCAGTAGCATAGCAATGTATAAAGCACAGCTTGCACAAGTCACTTTCAGACCAAGCAGCTTTCTGTTGAATTCGAGTGACCAATTTATAGATGAGAGAATTTTTTCGCCCTAGCATGAAACTCAAGATGGCACTGATTTCTATTTGAATCACTCAAATTTCACCTGTGAAATTACGCCAAGCAACAGTAAATGTGACCGCACCTTAAGAAGGCATATGCCAAATGACTTACTAACCCATCTCTAAGGCTATGTTCACACTGCAAGCATTAGTGCTCAATTCCGATTTATTGCTCAGATCCGATTTTTTTTTGTGTGTGGCTGTTCACATTATCAGTTTTAAATGTGGCCAATATCAGATTCCAGTTTGATCAAATGACAGACCTGAACAAAAGAACGATAACAAGACATCATGAAGCGTGCCGTCATACAGAAGTAAACACGGTGGCCACTGAAGTAAGCACTTATGCATTCAGTTATATGCTGATGTGCCACGAAAGCCAGCAAATTCATGAGCAGGTGATAAGGAGGATGAAGATGTGGAGAAAGAGAGCAAAGTTTTTAAATATTTACGGTACAAGTTTATCTTGTATCGAGCTGTAATACTGTAATACACCATAAAACAACACCTCTTGTCTCTCCACTGACTACCTTTGCAAATATCTGTCATATTCACCAAGTGATCAAAGAAATACCAGTATGTAAAATCTCATATCAGCGTGGAATAATGACGAATGTCAATCTAGAGTCACGTAAAAGTCACATGAATTTTGATATGACCGTTCAGACTGCATTGCAAAACATGTGACCTGAACCACATATGCAAGTGGCCCAATTCAGAAACGAAAAGATCTAAGTTGCATATGAGCAAAGAAATCGGATTTGGGCCACATTTTCCTGCAGTGTGAACATAGCCTAAGAGTTTCCATCTAGTGTGTGTTTGCTTTCAACATAGGTGATGTTGGCAGAGATGAAGTCCACTGAGGAGCTGTATGCCATTAAAATCCTGAAGAAGGATGTGGTGATCCAGGATGATGATGTGGAGTGCACTATGGTGGAGAAGCGAGTGCTGGCCCAGAGAGAGAAGCCACCTTTCCTCACCCAGCTGCACTCCTGCTTCCAGACTGTGGTGAGAAATGCATCTCTTTATACTGTAGCTACTGTTTTTTCCGTTTGGAGCGTTTCTATTGCCAGTAGCTGTTACAATACCAGTAGGCAGTAGACACAAACAATATGAAGTAATTTTCTCACCCTCAGTCCAAACCATGACCCTCCTCTTCAAATTCTTATAAAATCTTTATGCTTATCTGTCAAATCCTTACCTTTTTCATGCAATTACAGTTCAGTGACCACATATGTCAAGATCCAAAAAGAGAACTCCATAAAAAACATAAAAGTAGTATTCTGAAGCCATACGATAGCTACCCAGGTTCATTGGAAATACGGGCCTCTACCTATATTTCTGCAAAACTCAAAAAACGTACCTATGGTAACGTGAGTTTTGGGTTTTTTGTTCATTGTTTTCATTTCTCTTATTTTGAAATTTGTCATAGACTTGTTTTCATGTGCTTCCCTGTATCCTCTTGTGCTACCTGTTTATGTGTCATGTTTTCATTTGTTTAGTCTAGTCATGTGGTTTCTAGTTCTGTTTTGTCATTGGTTGGTTTTGTTATCATGGGACACTCATTGTTTGGTATATATATAGCCCTCATGTTGCCATTGTCAAGCTTTGTTAATGTAACAAGGTTAATGTAATATAAAGTTTTTGGTAAGTCTTGTCCATGCTCCATGCCATGTTTGTTTAGTTCATGTTTGTTTCATTAAACTGCACTTGGGTTCTTCAACTGGCCTTCAGTGGACTATATGTTACAGAAAAGCTTGACCTAACATGAACCCAGCAGTTTTTCTCTTGCGCCTTCGACAAGGCAAGTGGGCCATTGAAGATTATCTTGAGAAATTTTGTGAACTTTCTCACCAGGTGGACTTTAATGACGTGGCGTTAAAAGACATTTTGTGGGTGGGTCTTAATGAGCCCATTTGCTCCCAGCTTCCTGGGGGAAAAGTCCACTGGTCCCTTGCCGAATATATAGACTATGCCTTACTGCTGAGTGGATCACCATCCACAATCCCACAGCACTTACCAAGCCAGAGCCTGCTCACGTCATGCCTGCCAAGCCAGAGCCTGCTCAATTCATGCCTGCCAAGAAAGAGCCTCTTCACAATATGGCTGCCACTCAAGAGCTTCTTCACAACATGGCCACCAAGCCAGAGCCTCATCACAACATGGCCATCACTCAAGAGTCTCTTCACGTCATGGCCGCCACACCTGAGTCTTCAGTCAAGATGGCTGCCACGACAGAGCCTCGCCATGCCACGGCCGCAACGCCACAGCCTCCTCGCGTCACCACCACTTTGCCAGAGCCTCTCCACACTCTGCCCGTTTTGGCGGTTGCCATCTTGAGTGTTAGGGCTCAACATTGCGCTCCAGAGGCCTCTCCTGTCCATGAATCCGCTCCAGAGCCTGCTTCAGTCCATGCATCCGCTCCAGAGCCTGCTCAAGTTCAGGAATCTGCTCCAGAGCCCGCTCAGGTCCACAAATCCGCTCCAGAGCCCACTCAAGCCCTAGAGCTCAGTCCTGTATTGGCACCAGCCTGTGAGTTTCCTGCCTGTCCTGTTTTGACCACAGTGGTCACATGTGAACCCTTTGCCAGTCCTTTCATGGCTAAAGAGGCTGACTCTGAACTCACAGTTTGCCCTGTCACGTCCGAGGAGGCCTTGCCTGAATTCTCTGCTTGTCCTGCCATGGCCAAGGAGGCTGTCCCTGAGCTCTCTGCCTGTCATGCTACAGCCATTGAGGCTGTTCAAGGATTTTCTGCCTGTAATGCCGCGGTTTCTGCCTGTAATGCTTTTCACAAACTTTCTGCCTGATGGCCATTGAGGCCATTCAAGGATATTCTGCCGGTCATGTTGGGGCTAGGGAGGCTGCTCACAAACTCTCTGCCTTTTCTGTCACAGCCAAGTGGTCTGCCAGTGTCTCCGCTCCGTCATGGCCTCCTGACCTGTGGTGGTTTTCTGCTCCGAAGCTTCACCTAGATAACCTGTTCTGCTCTGCTCGCCTGCTCCACCCTGATGGTCATCTGCTCCACCGTGGGGATTCTTGGTCCCTCCTGCTCTGCCCTGGTGGTCTTCCACTCTGCTGTGGGGATCTTCTGTTCTGCAAGCTCCACCCTGGCTCCCTGCTTCGCCGGCTCTGCCTCATTCCCTAGGTCATCCATAGTTCCACAATCTGCCATTGCTCCACAGTCCAGGCCTGCCATTGCCCTCTGTTCCACTGCCCAGGCCTGCCACTGCTCCATGCTTCAAGATTGCCACTGCTTCATGGCCCAGGCCCGCCACTGTTCCACAATCCTGGTTGTGTTCCCCTTCATGGGCCTGGCCCTCCATCCCTCCCCCTGTTCCCCCTCTGCTCCACCACCCTCCTGGACTTTTTTTTTTCCTCCTGGAGTTTTGATTGTTTTTGGGGTGGGTGTTTCACTAGGGCGTCAGGTGCCGCCCTTAGAGGGGGGAATATGTAACATTGTTTTTGGTCTTGTCTTGCATGCTCCATGCTCCTTGTCATGTTTATGTTTGTTTAGTTCATGTTTGTTTCATTAAATTGCACTTGGGTTCTTCAAGTCAAGTCAAGTCAAGTCACCTTTATTTATATAGCGCTTTTAACAATACAGATTTCAACTCGCCTTCAGTGGACTATGTTGCACCTATACATATGAATCACTGCAGATTCCAGTTGAAATCAACACTAGAGGCAGTTTTTAAGTTTAGGTATTGGGTAGGATTAGGGATATAGAATATGGTCATGCAGAATATGTGCTTTATAAGTACTAATAAATAGCCAATATACTAGTAATATGCATGCTAACAATCAACTAGTTAATAGTGAGAATTGGTCCCTATACTAAAGTGTTACCTTATTTTCCAACATAATAGAGCATTTTAGCAACACTCCCCCACATTTGAATCCACAATACTTACCTGAACCAGCGTAATAAATATGCAGCAATATGTGCCTGTACCAATGTAATAAAAACGTGACCACAGAAACTGCCGTAAAATGTGCAATAACGTACGTAATATCAGTGTTGCAGAAATGTTGCCATAAGCACACATTTTTCAACGAGCCTGGGTTGTACAATAGCTATTTGACAACAGATATGGTGCCTGTTGAGCTGGATGCCAATCACATCAAGTGTCATTATTTTCATGTCAAATGTCATTGTTTTCATGGCTTTTGACCAAACATCATTGACTTGGTGATCTAATGGTGCCCTATTTGATTTCAGAGCTATTTACAGTAAATTATTGTAATTTCAGTCTGTTCCCCACACAGAGTAATCATATGGCTTCAGAAGACTTTGAATATAGCACACGTCATATCGACCATTTCTATGATTCTTTGGAGTTTGACTGTCATTTTCATTGTGGAAAAGAGCTGCATGAAGAATAAATGGTCATTCTGTGTTTCATGGAAAAATGTATGTAAACAGCTGATGTAGGTAAATAGTGACTGTGTTTGGGGGTTTTGTAAGCGTCAGATAGGGGAAGCTCCTCCAGGAGTCACAGCAGGCCGCTCTCAGTATGGGCATCCTGCTGATGAATAATGCAACAGATCCCAGCATGCCCTTACTAAATATTCATGAGTTGCACGCAGACAGCAAACCAGACATCATGTCCACTCGCATTTCACTCCCCCTGGGTTGGTGGTTTTGGTGCTGTAGTGGAGTCCTCACCAGACTTCTTAAATAGCACAGCAAGCATGACTTCCTTATTCAACCAGCCAGGCCATCACATGGTAGTAGAAAACAGAGAATTATGGGTAACCTATGATGTCATAAGGATTCAAAGATAGGGCTCAACAATAAAGATTTTTTTTTTCTGCAGTAATTCTAATTTTTTATTTTCCCACCACAAAAGAATGTTTTTTTTAATATTTTAATTAAAATAAAATAAAAATCAGTTTGAAAGATTGTTAGAAATATTATATTTTTTATTATAAAAAAAGAAAATATGCAATGAAATATACACCTTTACTAAATATATCTTTAATAATAATTAAAATAAATATTGTCCTTTACAAATTTAACATTTGCAACAAGCTAGAATTTGTGTAGCTGTAATGTAATGTATAAATGAATTTTTATGGCAAATGATGGCATACAATGCAGAACATTTCTGACAGGTTTGTAGTTTTCAACACATTCTTGCTGATTCCTCCAAAATGATCAAAATCTAATCTGTGTTAGAAAGTTAGACAATATCTTGATGACAAATAAGAATAGAATTCGCACTAAAGTTGTAGAATAAGAAATGATTCAGTCGTGCCATTAGGATTGAAGTATTAGTCAATATGCAATATGTGTTTGGTTGTGAAAGTAATTGGCTTTCTAATCCGGGAAAGAAAAAAAAGGGTAGGTGACAGCAGATCTTCCTGACACCTGGTGTGGACACCAGTGTGTCTGTCATACAGTTTATCAATATGTCAATGGCATCCTGTCTGATCTGAGGTCAGTACATGGATTGATTCAGTGCTGAATACAGGGGCCTGCTTGTTATTTTCTGCAGCTGCACTATTTATCTCATTTGTCTTTTGTCAGGATCGTCTGTACTTTGTAATGGAGTACATTAACGGTGGAGACCTGATGTATCACATCCAGCAAGTGGGCAAGTTTAAGGAACCACAAGCCGTGTAAGACATGACTCACTTCTTACTGTCAATCAAAACCGCACGAGTACAGACTAGTGATGAGCACATTAGTCAAGCACAACACATAGATTTACATGTGACAGAACATGCTAGTTTGTTCTACACAGTGTGTTTGTTTGGCTATGTTCACATTGGAACACAAGCTTAATGCATATATGTAATGCATACAGAATATACATATACTGTGAAAAGTGGTTACCTTAAAGAGCTATTTCTATCTGATTTAAACCATAAAACATTGTTTTGTTGGTATAAATGAATGTATTTAGGTTGATTTAGTTATGTTAAATACTATTTTTAACTTGAATAAAACCAGTTAATTGAGATGTTACCATTTTCAGGTTAACATTTTTATCAGTGGACGCAGTATAATATAATGTATTGCTTATTGTACGTAAAAATTAATGTGACACATGAAAATGTACACATGTATAATTTAGCAAGTATAGCGTCCAGTTTACATCTTGGTATGGTTATTTTGCATTAATTTCATGTAATAAAATCATTTAATGTTTGGTAATCTGATCAAATAATCAGTCAAAGGTAGATGTTAGAAATCACAGCTGATATTTCCATTCAATCATCACAAGTTTAACTCATTGCGTTCTGTGCAGTGTACTCTGTTGTACAGTATCTGGATTTTTGTCAAATGTTGTAATCCAGGTTGTATATTGCACACATTATTTAACCTTTCTACTTTAACAAAACACACACACACACACATCCTGTTAAAATTTCTCTCCAAAACCAACACATTCCATCTTAAAGGGGTCATATGATACTATTTTAAAGATCATTATTTTGTGTATTTGGTGTAACAGAATATGTTGAAATGCTTTAATGTTCAAAAAACACATTATTTTTCAAATACTGTACATTATTGTAGGTCCTCTATGCCCCGCCTCTCTCAAATACATCGTTTTCAACAAAGCCCCCTCCTTTGACAAGCGCAGTCTGCTCTGATTGGCCAGCTGACCCAGTGCATTGTGATTGGCCGAACACCACAAGCACGCGTCGGAAATGTAACGCCCCTTACCATAATCGCAAGCGTCAGCTTTCAAAGTAAATATCAAGAAAAGGAAAACTTGAAATCGCACCATATGACCCCTTTAAAATGCTGCCAAATGTACTGTAATCCTTTATGAAGATTTTTCTTAAATTATTTGAGTCTGAATAAGATTAAAAGCAGTTCAAATACTACCATGTTTAATAAATAGCTTAAATATTTATAATTGTAAATTAAATTTTTTACATTACAGTAATAAGAATGAGATGTTTTTGAATTACTGTACGCTAATGAGAATTTGTGCAGAAATGTGCTTAAACAATGCAAAAACACATACAGTATAAAAATGCACAGACAAAAAGCTCTGAACAGTTGCTCCATCAACACCCAGTCTTCACTCATGAATAAAACTGCAAACAAGGAAACATATGAGGGCCTGTGTTCATGAAGAGCTGCTCCTGAAATAGAATTGTTCATGTTGTTATTCTAATACTGTACATGTCTGTGTGAGCAGAGTCACACCACACCATTTTTTTCACCTTGTCAGCAGAGGCTAGAAAATTTCTGGTGGAAAAATCAACGCTTCAACAAAGGCACATTTGTTTCCTTTGCTTCCTGTAAGGGCTGGGATACCAGTCTGAGAAATGCAAAAAAAATTTGAATGTGTGATGCCGACTAATCTACACTGTGGTGTGTTGACAGATTCTATGCAGCAGAGATTGCTGTCGGACTCTTCTTTCTTCATAGGAAGGGAATTATTTACAGGTGAGTGGATTACAGTATCTTTACTTAAGTCCTTAAATATTGCTCTACACAGAATTGAGGAGCACAGTAGATTTTATAGATGCAGTCACATGCTGTCAATGTGTCACCATCAGTGGAAAATACACTTAATTGGAGCAGATGTGACTCTCCACATGATCAAATTAGATTAGCTGAGAACGGAGCCAATAACAGCTGAGATGGTGTCAAGACAAACTTATTAAAATTCAATTTTCGTTATTACTGTTACAGCAGTTCAGAGAAAGACCCTCAGTTTATTTGCCATATAATTGCAGTAAATTCAGAACAAACACGTAGCCTACTGTATAGCTTTTACTGAGGATCTAAAGAAACCATGAAATCACAGTTGGAGTTTTGTAACTTTTAGGCCGTGTGTCCACCAAAGCGTTTTTTTTCCGAGGCCTGCATTGTTTTTTTTCACGCCAGCAGTGTGACGCAGCTCTGAGCGTCTTTTTTCATGCTGAGCTCTCTGGCGTTTGTTGAAGTATATTCAACTTTGGGTAAAGCGTAGCGCTCATCACTGTCACTTTTTAGTCAACCGTCCAATCACAGTAGAGGAGGGGTGGGACAAATTCCACACCGACCAACCGCCACATCCTGCTTGAACAGCAGCAACAGACGACAACAAGACCCAGATAGCACATGTACGTCTGCAAGATGTCTGTTAAAGGTCTCTTGATCTGGAAAGCATCTGCTGTCTACAAACATCTGACAGATGTCTTTCAGATGTCAGTTTTACATACATTCTAAATCATAAACATCTTAAAGACATCTAATAGACGTCTATTTGATCTATCTAAAAGGAAACGTCCTATAGACGTATGGCAGATGAGCAAACTCTCTAAAAAATATGTCTTGCAGATGTAAATGCAGACGTCAAATAGACGTCTCCGAAATGCACGTGTGCTATCAGGGGAAGCACAACAACGGAACAAAATCATTTAAAATAAGGGCCAGAAGCAAGTACTTTATATTGTGTCAACATTTTTATATTCAGAAATAAACTTGCAAAATCAGATACTAGTCACACTTCCGCGGATATTCCGTATCATAGCAGCCAAAACTGAAAAAAAAAAAAAACTGAAAAAAAAAACCCGCTGCGCTACAGAAGTGCTTTTAAGCGCTTACGGCTAAACGTTTTTAGCAGAAAACCTGGCATTTTCAGCCGTAGGGAATAACGTCACTGACAGCCGTCTAACGTCCAAGGGGCGACTCCCATAGCAATATGGTAGAGTTGGTAATTTTTTCATTAAAAAAGTTTTTTGTGTGTCTGTTTTTATAAATTTAGGCACAAGATGAGGATTTTCTGTCAACTTCTGTCAAACAGCATGTCACAGATGCTGTACGTAGAGCTTTAGTTTTCTTAAACACAGAGTATACCTTCAGCTGCATCATTAATATCCCTCAGAAATAATCCTGAGCCTTACTCTGCAAAGTGTAGGCTCCCAGTTAGTTGCAATAGCTAACATCTAGTCTAGAGAAATGCTACTTGAATACCATGAAAAATTAATGACTTCAAGAAGTGTGGAAAATACATTTGTGTGAAAACAGAAAAATTCAGTTGTCATTGAAAATGCATGTAAATGTTATTAAATAACATTAGCTCTTACATGAATTCTTCAGTCAACTATTGTGTATGGAGCTTTAGCTGTTTTAAACTGTCAGCTGTTGTTTGCATTAGCTAACATATTCGTATTCTAGATGAAAATGATAGACATCAGATGTGTGCAGTGTAGTTGAAAACACATATTATTTGAAGTAAACAACATAACGTCTCAGGTTACTTATGTAACCATGGTTCCCTGAGTAGGGAACGAGACACTGCGTCCTCTAGGGGTCGCTATGGGGAACGCCTCGTCGTGACCCGTGTCTGAAGCATACATTGAAAAAACACCAACTCGTTGGCCGGCGACAGCCATGACGTCACTACCGGTGC
>NW_015537948.1:97627-101074 GCF_001515605.1 Sinocyclocheilus anshuiensis
AAACAACGTCAACACGGATGCACACATCCTTAAATGCTTTGCTAGTGCTCGCCATAATGAGATAAATAGAGATCGCTCTTACCACAGAAATGCACGCTTCAAACAAAACAGTCAATGAAGACGAAGAAGAGAATGATGTGTAGCTCCCGGCGCCTATTTATACTATAGTCGCACCGGTAGTGACGTCATGGCTGTCGCCGGCCAACGAGTTGGTGTTTTTTCAATGTATGCTTCAGACACGGGTCACGACGAGGCGTTCCCCATAGCGACCCCTAGAGGACGCAGTTCAAAGTTCCCATGAAAGGGAACTCAGGGTTTAGCAGGTCCGAAACACCCATGAAATGCAGTATACATATTCCTGTCCAGAGAATGAGACTCTTTGAGGAAAAGCTGGCTGTAAGAAAGACTGTTTATCTGCAGCGCTGTCTGCATTCAGCTCCTCACTCGCCGTTCCCATCCCAGCGTTCAGCTCGCATTAATCATGCTCTTTGATGATGAAGGCTGAGCATGGCTGACCTGACCTCGCTTATACTGCCCACTCGCATGCTCAGCTAAAGACCACACTATTAACTGTGAACTGTTTGTAATGAGGGAAGGCAGATGCAGAGCGTTTACCATGAACATCAGTTATCTGAGGTGCATTTCATACACCTGGTTTGTGTATTTTGTCCTCAGAGATTTGAAGTTGGATAACGTGATGTTGGACTCCGAGGGCCACATCAAGATCGCAGACTTCGGCATGTGTAAGGAAAACATGTTTGAGGGCATGGCAACACGCACCTTCTGTGGAACGCCAGATTACATCGCCCCGGAGGTGAGAGACGACTGAGAAAACAAAACAAAACATTTAATTTACCCATAATGCCACCCCAAACCTGTATGACTTTATTTCTTCTGTGGAACACAAAAGGAGATTTATCTTGGCTATTCATCAATACAATGAAAGTCAATGAGGAGTGAGTAGGGTTGGGTATCGTTTGAATTTTATCGATTCCGATTCCAATTCTGCTTATCGATTCCGATTATTTTCGATTCCCAGTTTCGATTCCAATGTGATTAAATAATGATATCAAACATTTATCCTGTGTCTCTTTTTTGCAAACCATTTATTGGAGCTGAATACCATGAACAAAAACCAACAGGCTACATAAAAACTGGACTCTTTAAGGCCTGTTTGTGTGCAAAATAGAACTGCATGATTCTGGATAAACTGAGTTTTTTTTTTTTCTTTTTTTTCGGAATCTGAAACAGATTAACGTGCATCTGGCAACTTTTTATTATGTTTATCGTGGCAGTTCAGAAATGAAATGTCCAGTGAGTGGCGTGTAAAGGTTAATGTATCACCTACAGTAATCCCTACCCTAAACCTTACCGATAGTGTTAATAAAACCAAGCTGTCACAGTCTTCAGCTGGTGTGCACTAGATGGCCACCAGAGGACAATGTGTCTTTTGTGTGAGCACATGGCTTGTTGTGTGTTTGTTTGTGCCATGTGCTCTCCTGTCTATTGTCTGACCCCGCCCATCTTGTTACCTCATTATTGTTTCAGTGGTTCCACCTGTTGTCTCCCTCATTACGTGCCCTACTTAGTCTCCCAGTGTTTGCTGTCTTGTGCTAGTTCGTTACTATTCGTATGTACGTGTGTTGGATGTACCTGTCCTGTCCTGTCCTGTCCTGTCCTACCTGTTTTTCCCCTTCGGGGTAGTTTTTGTTGTTGTTTTGTTTTATTAATAAATAGCCCATACTTTCTGCATTTGAGTCCTCGCCTTATCTCTCCACCCGCACCATGACACAAGCATGACTTAAACATGCATTTGCTGAAGTAACCATGCCATTTCAGCATGCTTCTAAAAATCTTTAAGCTCTTTTATCATGACTCATGTTTCATGGGACTCATACCCGAGCACAAGTGCAGTGCTGTACGAGGTGACCTACTGAGCAAGTTTACTGCATCACACATATGGAGCTGGTTATGTGATGCAGACATCAAAATATATTAGTTTACAAGTAATGCACTATGGTAAAAGTGTTTTGAGGTCATAACATAGTAGGAACCACATGGAAACAAGTCTTTATTAAATAATAATATGGCACTATAATTGTAATTTATTTGAAAAGGAATAAAGGTTGTTGGGGTTTTACTGCAACTATGGTAATTTCAGCTGGAAACTGCAGTGAATTGTATGTGTAGGTATGTTTTTGGACATTTGCAAAAATGGACGTAGAGGCACATTTTTCCATTAAGCCTACAGTAGGTTGACATTAGTGGAATCACCGCAGACATAAATTATAATGCAGCTAATTTTTCTACACACACCTATGACTTTAATAATTATTGGGTGGTGAAATAAAGTATGTGCCCTTTTTTGTCTGCCTAACTTTTTACCTAAATAAGCTTGAAAAAATTATGCATTTTTACTATTGTTTTTTTAAATAGTAGTAATGCAAGGTTGAATAAATATTTAAAATAATTAAATGTTTATTTAAACATGGATTATTTGCTGTTGGATTATTGTTGTTCCCTTTCCCTGTGGATTTGTTAAAAAGGAATTCTCCATCCTACTCTGTCGTTGTGTGCGTTGTATATTGTTGTGACAATCCCGTGACAGGAATAGTGTAGATGTAGACTATTTAATAAAAATAAAATATTTAATAAAACAAATTTTACTAGTGAATTTTTATATAATTGCCTTTAATTATATAATTATTTACATTTCCTATTTGGCTTTCAGTTGAGTTGTGCCAAATCGAGTAGTCCCAGACCCAGTCTGATTTTAATTTATGCTTGTGTGTGTGTGTGTGTGTGTGTGTGTGTGTGTGTGAGGGCTTTTGAGGTCAGGCTGTTGATGTGAAGGCTGGCAGACAGTCTGCTCTGTGTCTTTGAGTAGACGGCCAGCAGACACTTAAAACATGCTTACTGTGAACTTACACTTTATGCAGTGTATTAAAAATAAGTAAAGTATTAGACTAAAGAAAATCACTTTATACAGTGGGTACGGAAAGTATTCAGACCCCCTTAAATTTTTCACTCTTTGTTATATTGCAGCCATTTGCTAAAATCATTTAAGTTAATTTTTTTTCCTCATTAATGTACACACAGCACCCCATATTGACAGAAAAACACAGAATTGTTGACATTTTTGCAGATTTATTAAAAAAGAAAAACTGAAATATCACATGGTCCTAAGTATTCAGACCCTTTGCTGTGACACTCATATATTTAACTCAGGTGCTGTCCATTTCTTCTGATCATCCTTGAGATGGTTCTACACCTTCATTTGAGTCCAGCTGTGTTTGATTATACTGATGGGACTGGATTAGGAAAGCCACAAACCTGTCTATATAAGACCTTACAGCTCACAGAGCAAATGAGAATCATGAGGTCAAAGAAACTGCTTGAAGAGCTCAGAGACAGAGCTGTGCCTTGCCACAATTCTGGCCAAGGTTA
>NW_015537948.1:107937-126326 GCF_001515605.1 Sinocyclocheilus anshuiensis
AGACACGGGTCACGACGAGGCGTTCCCCATAGCGACCCCTAGAGGACGCAGTTCGAAGTTCCCATGAAAGGGAACTCAGGGTTTAGCAGGTCCGAAACACCCATGAAATGCAGTATACATATTCCTGTCCAGAGAATGAGACTCTTTGAGGAAAAGCTGGCTGTAAGAAAGACTGTTTATCTGCAGCGCTGTCTGCATTCAGCTCCTCACTCGCCGTTCCCATCCCAGCGTTCAGCTCGCATTAATCATGCTCTTTGATGATGAAGGCTGAGCATGGCTGACCTGACCTCGCTTATACTGCCCACTCGCATGCTCAGCTAAAGACCACACTATTAACTGTGAACTGTTTGTAATGAGGGAAGGCAGATGCAGAGCGTTTACCATGAACATCAGTTATCTGAGGTGCATTTCATACACCTGGTTTGTGTATTTTGTCCTCAGAGATTTGAAGTTGGATAACGTGATGTTGGACTCCGAGGGCCACATCAAGATCGCAGACTTCGGCATGTGTAAGGAAAACATGTTTGAGGGCATGGCAACACGCACCTTCTGTGGAACGCCAGATTACATCGCCCCGGAGGTGAGAGACGACTGAGAAAACAAAACAAAACATTTAATTTACCCATAATGCCACCCCAAACCTGTATGACTTTATTTCTTCTGTGGAACACAAAAGGAGATTTATCTTGGCTATTCATCAATACAATGAAAGTCAATGAGGAGTGAGTAGGGTTGGGTATCGTTTGAATTTTATCGATTCCGATTCCAATTCTGCTTATCGATTCCGATTATTTTCGATTCCCTGTTTCGATTCCAATGTGATTAAATAATGATATCAAACATTTATCCTGTGTCTCTTTTTTGCAAACCATTTATTGGAGCTGAATACCATGAACAAAAACCAACAGGCTACATAAAAACTGGACTCTTTAAGGCCTGTTTGTGTGCAAAATAGAACTGCATGATTCTGGATAAACTGAGTTTTTTTTTTTTCTTTTTTTTCGGAATCTGAAACAGATTAACGTGCATCTGGCAACTTTTTATTATGTTTATCGTGGCAGTTCAGAAATGAAATGTCCAGTGAGTGGCGTGTAAAGGTTAATGTATCACCTACAGTAATCCCTACCCTAAACCTTACCGATAGTGTTAATAAAACCAAGCTGTCACAGTCTTCAGCTGGTGTGCACTAGATGGCCACCAGAGGACAATGTGTCTTTTGTGTGAGCACATGGCTTGTTGTGTGTTTGTTTGTGCCATGTGCTCTCCTGTCTATTGTCTGACCCCGCCCATCTTGTTACCTCATTATTGTTTCAGTGGTTCCACCTGTTGTCTCCCTCATTACGTGCCCTACTTAGTCTCCCAGTGTTTGCTGTCTTGTGCTAGTTCGTTACTATTCGTATGTACGTGTGTTGGATGTACCTGTCCTGTCCTGTCCTGTCCTGTCCTGTCCTACCTGTTTTTCCCCTTCGGGGTAGTTTTTGTTGTTGTTTTGTTTTATTAATAAATAGCCCATACTTTCTGCATTTGAGTCCTCGCCTTATCTCTCCACCCGCACCATGACACAAGCATGACTTAAACATGCATTTGCTGAAGTAACCATGCCATTTCAGCATGCTTCTAAAAATCTTTAAGCTCTTTTATCATGACTCATGTTTCATGGGACTCATACCCGAGCACAAGTGCAGTGCTGTACGAGGTGACCTACTGAGCAAGTTTACTGCATCACACATATGGAGCTGGTTATGTGATGCAGACATCAAAATATATTAGTTTACAAGTAATGCACTATGGTAAAAGTGTTTTGAGGTCATAACATAGTAGGAACCACATGGAAACAAGTCTTTATTAAATAATAATATGGCACTATAATTGTAATTTATTTGAAAAGGAATAAAGGTTGTTGGGGTTTTACTGCAACTATGGTAATTTCAGCTGGAAACTGCAGTGAATTGTATGTGTAGGTATGTTTTTGGACATTTGCAAAAATGGACGTAGAGGCACATTTTTCCATTAAGCCTACAGTAGGTTGACATTAGTGGAATCACCGCAGACATAAATTATAATGCAGCTAATTTTTCTACACACACCTATGACTTTAATAATTATTGGGTGGTGAAATAAAGTATGTGCCCTTTTTTGTCTGCCTAACTTTTTACCTAAATAAGCTTGAAAAAATTATGCATTTTTACTATTGTTTTTTTAAATAGTAGTAATGCAAGGTTGAATAAATATTTAAAATAATTAAATGTTTATTTAAACATGGATTATTTGCTGTTGGATTATTGTTGTTCCCTTTCCCTGTGGATTTGTTAAAAAGGAATTCTCCATCCTACTCTGTCGTTGTGTGCGTTGTATATTGTTGTGACAATCCCGTGACAGGAATAGTGTAGATGTAGACTATTTAATAAAAATAAAATATTTAATAAAACAAATTTTACTAGTGAATTTTTATATAATTGCCTTTAATTATATAATTATTTACATTTCCTATTTGGCTTTCAGTTGAGTTGTGCCAAATCGAGTAGTCCCAGACCCAGTCTGATTTTAATTTATGCTTGTGTGTGTGTGTGTGTGTGTGTGTGTGTGTGTGTGAGGGCTTTTGAGGTCAGGCTGTTGATGTGAAGGCTGGCAGACAGTCTGCTCTGTGTCTTTGAGTAGACGGCCAGCAGACACTTAAAACATGCTTACTGTGAACTTACACTTTATGCAGTGTATTAAAAATAAGTAAAGTATTAGACTAAAGAAAATCACTTTATACAGTGGGTACGGAAAGTATTCAGACCCCCTTAAATTTTTCACTCTTTGTTATATTGCAGCCATTTGCTAAAATCATTTAAGTTAATTTTTTTTCCTCATTAATGTACACACAGCACCCCATATTGACAGAAAAACACAGAATTGTTGACATTTTTGCAGATTTATTAAAAAAGAAAAACTGAAATATCACATGGTCCTAAGTATTCAGACCCTTTGCTGTGACACTCATATATTTAACTCAGGTGCTGTCCATTTCTTCTGATCATCCTTGAGATGGTTCTACACCTTCATTTGAGTCCAGCTGTGTTTGATTATACTGATGGGACTGGATTTTTCCGTACCCACTGTATATTTATTTATTTTGTCAAAGTCATTGTTTTATGATTTCAGTTGTTAGATATAGTCAATCAAGTCAAGTCAAAATTAGATTAACATTAACATTTCTTTGCAAAGAGGTGTTGTGTAGACATTTGGTAGTTTAAAATGTGCTACCTTTCATGCAATGCGTTCTCTCTTGAAAGAACGTGGCATGTGTGACTTCATTGCTTTTGAGAAAGTAATGGGGCACCAATTTGTGCCCTACTTGTGGAAAGTGGCACAACTATGCAGTCATTTCTAAAGCACACATGAAGAGGAAGAAAATCAGAGTTTGACATGAAACATCCACTCTCTATGCTTAACAAAGCTCTCATTAACTTCCCCTGTGATTATGCACACTCATTGGTGTGTGTGCTGAATATGTGGGTGTAAGTGGACTGGTGCGGGGGGAAAAATCTATTATTACAGCAAATGGTTAAAAAATAGCAGAGCGACTACCACCCCCTTGAGCAGTAATGAAATGTGCATTGTGCTCTTGACAGCTGAATGGAGACTGAATAGAGTTCCCCAAGAGCCCATGAGAGTTGAAAGAATGACTGGACAGAAAGTGATGCACATGTTCATTTCCTCTTCCCCCAGATAATCGCCTATCAGCCGTACGGTAAATCGGTGGACTGGTGGGCATACGGTGTGCTCCTCTATGAGATGCTGGCTGGGCAGGTAGGTGGACGTGCACAGAAAGTTCTTGAGAATCATTTAGTATTCTCTGTAGTACTCAACTGAGTCAGATGCCAGGGCTTTTCAGAGGTGCTTTGAATAACTGTGATTGCAGCCCTGCTGTGATCAGCGAACGCCACAGCAAACGACTTGCAGCGAAACACACTGTCTCCGAGCAACAGAGCATGATGGAGAGGATTGAGATTTTGGTTTGCACAAGGTGCTTCTGACGGAACAAGAATTTTAATGCATTTTCATGTTACATTTATGTATTTTTTTTAATCTCCTGGGTTCAATACAGTTTAATTTTCTCTGGGCAGTATGTGTACAACTGTCAAAAAAAAAGGCAAAAATTGTATATTTAGGGATACAACAGCTTGTCACTGGGGCAGTACCCTCAAAGGGGATACCTTTGTACCTTCTTTACTCCCAAAGGATAATAGTCATAATAGTACCATAAGAGTGCATATTACTACTCTAATAATATGCAACCTTCAGGGTTAAAGAATGTACAGATCTATCTATCTGTTTATGTGTGTATGTACTTGATTACAAAAAAAATATATATATATATTTACTTTTTTTTTATTATTTACAAAATGTAATACATTGTAGTATAATATAGTTGGATATAATGCAACATTTACTTTTGGCTCACAACCCTCAATCAAGTTTTTTTTGTTGTTTTTTTTCGTCCCTTAATATTAAAAAGTCTGGGCAGCTCATCCTTGTTTTGCTACATTTTCTTACAGATGCAATTCTGAGAAAGAATCTGGAAGCCTTACTGTTTGACATAGATTATTATTGTTATTAAACTAAATTATTTATTTTAATATATTGGTAATACTTTATTTTAAGGGCCAATTAACTAGTTAATTAACTCACTATTAACTAGTAGCTTATTAGCATGCATATTAATAGCATATTGGCTGTTTATTAGTATTTATAAAGCATATATTAACACCTTGTTCTGCATGACCAAATTCTAGATCCCTTAATCCTACATCATACCTAAACTTAACAACTACCTTACTAACTATTAATACGCAGTAATTAGGAGTTTATTAAGGCAAAATTTGTAGTTAATAGTGAGAATTGGTCCCCAGACTAAATTGTGAACAGTATATGTTATATAATATCTTATATTTTATTATTATCTTATTTCACTTTTACAATGTAGCAGTGGTACTATGCAAAAAAAAATAAAATAATGCAATGCAATGCAAAAACACAAAAAAATGTTTGTACTTGTATGACTGGTTTTATACACAAAGACAAACAGACATTTAATTCACATGCGTTGACTTAATAAACTGCTTTATTTGTTCCTTTTGGAATATTCTCTGTTCGTTTCAGTGATATTCATTTATATAGAGTGCTGCCCAGGCCTCAGTGTGAAATGCACTTCCTGTGTCCTCTATACTTTCTGCCAGAACGGTTACCAAGGTTACGTTATTTACATCTCAGCTTTCTCCCGCTGACTCCCGGGTCCAATTACCCAACAGAAGAATCTTGTTACACACTTCCCTTTGGACGATTTTGTCTTGGACACCCCCATCCTGGAATGATTCTTGCTTATGTAATATATCATCCCACTGCTGTGAGGATACAGCGTTTAAAAGAAAAAAATGTGAAAAGTTTAAAATGACTCGGGAATCATGACAGAAATGTGTATTGTTCCTTTTTAGAAACTCTGAAAGTATTGAGTACTGTGGGTGTCTGCTAATAACCCGCCTCTGTCAGGATGAGGAGGTGGAAGCTGTCAGTACTTCTGGAGAACTTAAAGGGATAGTTCACCCAAAAATGAAAATTCTGTCATTAATTACTCACCCTCATGTCGTTTCAAACCCGTAAGACCTTCGTTCATCCTCGGAACACAATTTAAGATATTTTTGATGGAATCTGTGAGCTGTCTGACCCTCCATAGACCGCAACGCAACTGAAATGTTCCCAAGTCCAGAGACGTAGCAAGGAGATCGGTAAAATAATCCATGTGACATCAGGGGTTCATCCGCAATTATACGAAGCTACGAGAATACTTTTTGTGCGCAAAAAAAAAAAAAACTGACTTTATTCAACAATTCGTCTCCTCCACATCACCCTGGTGCCATTTTGGAGAGTATCAGCTGGACGTAAACAGCGTTTGCTGTTCTGTGTCAGCTGCATCACACTGTTTACGCTGTTTACGTCCAGCTGATATTCTCCAAAATGGCATCAGGGTGATGTGGAGGAGACGAATTGTTGAATAAAGTCGTTTTTTTTTTTCGTAGCTTTTCTTGTAGCTTCATATAATTGCGGATGAACCACTGATGTCACATGGATTATTTTACCGATCTCCTTGCTACGTTTCTGGACTTGGGAACATTTCAGTTGTGTTGCTGTCTATGCAGGGTCAGACAGCTCTCAGATTCCATCAAAAATATCTTAATTTGTGTTCCGAAGATGAACGAAGGTCTTACGGGTTTGAAACGACATGAGGGTGAGTAATTAATGACAGAATTTTCATTTTTGGGTGAACTAACCTTTTAAGATGGATTGAGAGTCCCAGAGCTGTGAAAAATAAGAGAGAAAGAGACTTTAAACATGTCTTTGTTGTACACTTTACCTCAATTCATTAAAAACACGGGTCTATGGAATCTGCTCAGCTAATTTATAGCTGAGCTCATTTTTAAGCAACTACTCTGTTTCTAACAGCCTCCATTTGATGGCGAGGACGAGGATGAGCTGTTTCAGTCCATAATGGAGCACAACGTGTCCTACCCCAAATCCCTGTCTAAAGAAGCAGTGTCCATCTGTAAAGGGGTGAGTCCTAAGACATCAGCAGGAGCTGCTTTATTCCTCTAAATATCTATATGCCGTTGCTCATTGAATGAGAAATGAATAATGCAGAGGCTATATTGGAATTATTTTTCAGCTTGGATTAATAACTGGCGTACTTTAATATTGCTGTCAGCTCAAGTCATGGAATTATCACTCGCTATAATAGTTGAGTGGAAGATAATAATATTTCATTTCATTTGTCTTTCCATTCTGTTTGATTATGTTCCTCTGCGAATCAAAAAAAAAAATTAAATGATTCATGGTGGTGATTTAAATGTCAGTAAAGGCAGTGACGACACTTCATGATTACTAATGTGGAGGAGCTCATTAGTTAATGTAGAATAGTTTCAAATATCATTATGTATATCAGATGTTTTGGGCACTGTGTAATTTTTCTTAATGATTGTAAATCATTGTTAATGGGTGTTAATAAGACTCTAATGTCTAAATGTTTTGTTTCATTTAAGTGATTTCAGCTCAAATTTAGCACAGCCAAATTGGAAAAACTTTGAATTGCACTAGTGTGTTTTAGTGGTTTCCATAAAATGAAAAATACATTATTATTATCAATATTTTATCTACCTATCTACCTACCCAGATGCTCTTTCATGATTAAATCTAGATGGGCTCTGGTTTAATAATCTCTCTCTTCTCGTCCACACGCACAGCTGATGACGAAGCATCCATCCAAGCGTCTAGGTTGCAGTCCAGAGGGTGAGCGAGATATAAAGGAGCAAGCTTTCTTCCGCAGAATCGACTGGGAACGGTTGGCCAACAGAGAGATCCAGCCTCCTTTCAAACCCAAAGTGGTGAGTGTGAATATGATGTGTTTGTACGTCTGTGACCTTTGCCAGCGCTGTTGGGGTTGATGACAACTCGCTTCCTCAGGTCACAGTAGACCACACTGTATATTGTTTAGTTACTTGCATAACCCCTGCACTTTGATAATAGTTTGATGTGTCTAGTCTCAGCCTCAAATGACCATCTCACTGCTCATCTAATGCATTTTATACACTAAGATGGCTGAAGCTAGTGCATCCATCAATGGCTAGCTGCAGTGTTGCTTCCTAGTCATGGCCGTAACCAGGGTTTGAAAATTAGTGAGGTCTGGGGTAGGGTTAAGAATTGTGCTATAAAAACCCCTATAAATACAACTCATTATATACACTAAACACTTTAAAAGAAACATACATGTAGATGTTTGTGAAATATGTTTTCTCTGTTTTTGAGGGATGAACATTGTTAAATTATACCAAATTTATTGCATCAAAATGTGTTAATACTTTACTATAGGTTAGGGATGGATAATTTTGTTTAGTTATTTATTATTCATGCAACAATACATATTACTGTTATAGTTTTCATTAATAACCATATAGATGATAACTTTGTCTAGTGCTCTTATGAATGTTTTTAGCATAACTTTGTGAAAATGTAACTACTATACAGAATGAAATAGCATAGACTTCTTCATGGCAAATGTTTGCATATTTCATTTCATTTTGTAACCTACTTGTTCTACAGATCTGTGTACTAGTGTTAAATGCTATTGTTTTTGATAGCCAGTGTTGTGGAGTAGCTAGCTACAAGTAGCGACGCTACTAGCTTAACTACATTTTTCAGTAGCTTTACACTAGCGATGCTACTTTTAAAACATTGTAGCTTTTCCTGTAGCTAACTACTTTTTCCAGCAAGTAGCGGTGTAGCGCAACCAAATGCTACATTCCGTTTTGCGTTCTGACGAGTCACGAGCCTGCATTGAAGCAGTGCAGCGTCTTCTGACTAGATCACAAACTAAATTTGTTCATTACCACCATCTGTTGTGATATCACGCATCGCGCGGCTTTAGTCTTTCCACCGACAAGAGATCATCTGATGATAATGCAAAGGATGTACAGGAGTGGATATTTCACATGAATCAAATGTAATTTACGCAAAACAAAGATTAAAATGTGGTCTACGTCGAAGACTTAAAGCACATACAGGAGGTGAATAATAGCCTTTTTAAACTGATTAAGCTTTCTTCTTTATTGTACTCTAGATAAAATGTATATTTTACAATGATGAACAGTCATAATATAATCTGTCCTCCCAGTTTTTTTGTGTGAATTCACCCTACTCTTTGAAATCATGATTGCATTACGGTATGTTGTTTTAAACCCCAAATATTTTACTTAAAACCTCATTATAATTCTTCATTAATAATTATTTAGTTATTTGTAATGCTAATTGTAAAAAAAATAATAATAAAAAAATTGAAAGTAGTTTCAATGTAGCTAGCTACTTTTTGACAGTAACTTGTAGTGTAGCTAGCTACTTTTTCAGAAGAGTAGCTTGAATGTAGCTTAACTACTTTAATTTACAAGTAGCTTGTAGCTGTGTTAGCAACCATGTTAGCATTGATAAACAAGTGTTTTCAGTGAATTTATACCTCCAAGCTACAGTTTCAGAGTAGCTTCCTCAACACTGTTGATAGCATTGATCATGTTTCTGACAGATAATATCATGATGTTTTTTGGGTTTTTTTTGCGTTTGCCTTGCCGAATGGAGCCTGCGCTGTTATCCCCGCCTACTGGAAACTTTTTCAGGCTTCTGATTGGCCAACATGGCTTTACGGTTGAGATTATATCGCCACCTGTTGGTTTGGCATGCTCTTGACAGTGCTTCATAGCATGCGTTTGCATTTTCATGTGGACGGAGATTTTTTTTAAAACGGAAGGAAAAACTCCCGTGTACGTGTGGACATGGCCTCAGTTTAAGTGCCGGTGATGCAGTGTTGCCAGATATTGCTATGAAAACAAATAAAAACCGAAAAATTAATCAGAATGAATCGAAATTAGTTCAAATCTTTTGCAAAAAAGATAAGATAAATATATTGCTAACCCTAAATGGTAACTTCCCACTTTATTAACTTTCTAAAGTGTCAAATTAAGTGGAAAAGACAAGTCCAAAGACGCTTATAATAGGATCTAGCAACACGGAGGCTGCGCCCGCGCCCTCACAACTCAAGCCTCGTTCACCCCGCCAGCATCTGGTAACGATCATTTTGATACCACGGACGCTAAACATTCTTACAAACTCTCTAAACTTAATTATACATGCAGACAACTCATATGTGGAGTTTTAAACAGCAAATTAGTCATTCAGAAAAAAAAATATTTTTGAACATGAAAAAATGACCAAAAAAAATTATTTGTTCCTAGTGTGAGGCATTCTGGTTTTTAACAATCATTGGTGTGTGTTTTTTCTAAAAGCATCATAGTTTCATAATTCGGTGTTTTCCGAAACCATTGTTCCAATGAACATTTGCAAACAGCTTTTCAGAGAATTATAGTTGATACTGCAGCTCTCGACCTGTGATTAGAAGCATAGTTAGAATGACTTTGACTTCAATAGATCATTCTCTTGAGCAAATTAAGCAAGCTAACATGCTGTATACAGTCTATATCTGTCATTCAAATATGTACAAATTTAATTCTGCGCCTTTTAGTTTGTCATGAGAATGAAAACACAGTTAGTGTGAGGGAAACCACGATTCCAGAACAGAACAAAATAGCAACTTAGTCCTCCAAAATCATGTTTTTATAATATGACATTAATTTGGCATCATTAACGAAAGTCGAAAGTTCTGCAACAATAGAAGTTACTACACAAGCAGACAGTTAATTTCTTGAGTCTGTTGAACTATGGTAGTTAGCGGTGAGTTAAATGCACCCCTAATGAGAATCAAAATTTTTATTAGAACTTACAAAGCTGCTAAAAAATAACACCAGACCATCTATCTGATTGCTGTGATTAGTAAATTATTCTATTTCTTTCACTATTTCAGTGCTTGACAGGAAGGTATATGAAATAAAGGGGGGTTGAGAGTCCACGCTGTTACAGCTCAATGTACTGCTTATAGCCTTGACCAACTAATGAGGACATTGACACAAGATCAGTCTGTCTATAAAGTCAAAATTAACTGTGTTCACAAACCATTTTGGCTTGCTTATGCATTTTGATTTACAGAAGATCTTGATCTTATGATCAAGGATGGTGAAAAATAAGTGGATAGAGGGGACGGTTTGAGAAATTAGAAATTTTTTGGTGATGCAAGTCAATAGGGAAAAGTTACTTCAGAGCAAGTGGATTATAGAATATGAAGACTAACTTTTTTTTTTAACGTGCACATATAAAACATGCACAATATGGTCAGGAATGTGTATTAAAAAGTATATAGGGTCTTGATTAGATCTTGATATAGGGTTTTGATTTCATGTCGACTTTAAGAGTAGTAACTCAAGAGCAACCGTGAGATGATGAGCTCTTCTTTCACTAGTCAGTATTCCAGACCAGAGAGTTTACAGGGAACAGAAAGCTGCGCAGACTGTTTCGTGCATCTGAAAAAGATGATCCCAGTGTAATGGGAGAAGCCAGGAGTGATCATATTGAAAAAATAAGTATCTCTGTTAACCAGTTCAATCAGTTTAATTGATCCGTTTTGTGATTAGGTCCTGCTCTGCCACTCTAAGTTTTCATACCTGGCTCAGTTGGAGTGTTTGTTTTGCAACCTGGAGCGTTTTCTCCTTTTGTTCATTTTGTTTAGGCATATGTGAACACGACACATTTTGGTATGCTTTGAAATGTTGCCTTGTGAAAGCAAAATAAAGCAAGTAGAAAATGCAGCATTACAGGCTTTAACACCGAAGGAACACTTTCATAGTTCCCATAACTATTAGTGGAAGTACCCACTTTTTGGCGTGTTTGCACCGCAGGAACTGGGAACGATTTTAGTTATAGGAATACCTTTTGGGGGGAATAAATTGGCTCCTACTTCAGAGTAGGATCTAACCCAGGACAATAGGAACTACCAGTGACGTAAGTGTGTTGATTGGCCGAATGCATACCATACGAAACAAAAGCACCCGCCATTTTTAGCACCAAAAGCTGTGTAAACACATAGTTTACATTTACTTACATCACAAACTAACTTCAAGAACATGGAAAACAGCTTAGAGATGGACGGACGCTGAAGTCACTTCTCCGTCTTCCATCCTCCAGTTGTTGACGTACTTGAATGCTGCCCTTAAATGTTTTAAAAGTCCTCTAAAAGTTCCTACTGGTGGTGCGAATGCTTTTGTGCCTTGGTGGCTACTTTCTGTAAGTAAGTTCCTATCTACCCACTGCGAAAGCCCTTGTCGTAACAATTTAAGTCCCTTAGGTCTAAAACCACACTTAAGCGGGGTACACAAAACAATATAATAGGGCCGATTTTGGGCTGAATTCTGCCCTTCCGACAATCCTAGGTAAAGTCCCGAATATCTTGATGGTTCTACAGATTATCTTATCTGATTTTCCCAAACTGGTCTCATGGCAAAAACGTACCTGGGGGCACTTTTTTCGCCAGACACGAAATACGTACCAATAAGTACATATCACTGCAGTTTCCAAAAGAAATGAACACTAGAGGCAGTAAAACTCCAACACCTTTTATTCCTTTTCACACAAATTTACAGAGTTTCAATTAATAAAGCGTAATTTTCGCACAATTACTTGAAGAATATCATGTTATGACTTCAAAACAATTTTAATATGCTGGGATATTTGAAAACTGATGCTTTTGAATGTTAGCATCGCACCTATCCAGCTTCATATCTATGGGTTTTCATAGATGGTAGTTTTGTTCGGCAGCTCATGGAGTACGGAGACATACTTGAGCGGTGAGGAGCTCCGGTTCGTATCCCGTGTAACTACGGTTCGACAAAACAGTTCAAATCTGCATATAAGGAAGTTCAGATGGCACGGTTGCATCAACAAATGCGTTTTTATATCAGTTTAGCATTTGTTAACACTATCGGGTATGTTTAGGGTTGGGTTTGGGGTAGGGCATATGTCCAACATGATACAGCATTAACTTTTACCGACAATCCCAGGATATTTGAATTCTGAACCGCCGCAATACGTACCTGAATCAACGTAATAAAAACACAGCAATATGTAACTATATCAACGTAATAAAAACGTGCCAGGGTTCACGTATTGAACCCATGTTTTAGCGCCACTCAGTGGACATTTCTCTTTAAGACTGCGGCGAAACGTGCAGTAAGGTACGTAAAAACGGTGTTGCAGAAAAGTACCCAGAGGTACGTATTTTTATGAGACCAGGTTGGATTTTCCTGTGGTGTGGGGTGTGTTTAACAATAATTGAATCTGCTCAAAATTTTAAATATCCAACATGTTGAATATTTATGTTCAGAAATCCTGTTGTGTGGGGGGATTCCTGAGGACAAACGTGCACACACTCTGTAGATTGTCACGTGGAACGGAATGGAATGATTTCCAATCAGAAACTTAGTTGACGGAAGACGCAAGTTTTACTCGCCTCCAGCCCGCTCTGTAAATGTAAAGTCCACGTTTATGCCATCTTCACAACTTCATCCAAACCTATTTCTGTTTTTCCACGAATTTCCGGTAAAAAAAGAAATCCAATAATACTATTGTCGCCATTTCTTCTTGCCCGTCATCCGCCATTTGTTCACTCTAAAGTCATGTTTGACTCTAAAGTCACAGTTGGTACTCTGGTTGTTTTAAAAATCTTTTAGTGTGGGTCAGCATTTAGTCAACCTTAGTCAACTTGGCTTAATAAGGGAGTCCACATGATAAAGGCCTGAACTATTTTAAGAGTCTTTTCATGTGTTTGCATCAAAACCACCCACCCTCTGTGCTGATCTACTCTCACTGTGTGTATATATGTGTTTTATGGCTATAAACTGATTCATCTCAACCTGTGGCCACCCATGTTTGTTTGCACAGCCCCCTCAAAAAACCCAATTGATACAGCACAGATGCTAGGTTTCAATCCTTTAACACAGCCTTGAATATTCCCCTTCCAATCATCTTTATAAAAATGCTCCATTTACTGGACATACATGACATCCGTGACGGAAGTCCTAAGTGAATGAATTTTCTCTCAAGCGCATAACAATATAACAAAATAACCTGCCGTCTTTCTTCTCCCCTTCCTTTAACAGTGCGGCAAAGCAGCGGAGAACTTCGACAAATTCTTCACCCGCACGCAGCCCATGCTGACCCCTCCAGACCAACTGGTCATCGCCAACATCGACCAGAGCGAATTCGCTGGATTCTCTTACATAAACCCAGAGTTCATCCACCCATCGTCGCTTCACAGTGTGGTATGAGACGGCCCGATGAAGAAGAGGACCGCCCGTCCTGCTCAAACTAACAACCACATCCATGTTATTTATGAGCTCACCAGATCTTTGTAGACAGTTGAATACCCTTTATCTGAACTGAGGAGGGCTGGAGAAGGGAGTTTGATGGGTGAATGGAAATAATATTCTAAAGCATGTGTCCACATTCAGACTTTGAGGCCAGTTTTTAATGGAGCTGGTGTAAGATCTGTTCCATAGACTGGTGAGCATTTTAAGGCACCACAGACTCGTTCCTGACAAATTATGCTTTTATGAGGTTCCATCTCAGTTAGGATGCAGCTTGTGTAGGTAGTAGACAGAAAGGCAGCTCTCTAGGCTAATGTCCTCATAGTAATGACAGTTCATCGATTGCCTGTATGCAGATAGATTTTATGTACAGGTTCAGTATATTTTACAAAACACAGAAGATGGAGATATTGAACGATCCCTTTTTCCAGTCCTCAGATTCTTTGTGTGTGAAGCATGCTGACATGAAACAGGTTTTTGTGTCCTATTCCTTTTATCCTCTACTGCCATTTCTACTGTTCCTGAATTATATATTTGTAAATTTAAAAAAAATATCTTGTTATAGGAGTGCCAAAATATTACTGCATCAAAAGGTTTTTTATATCCAGTTCTATATATGCATATTGATTTCCTACTAGATCTCTTGGTGGTGTCCCTTATCTTGGGCTGAAACTTGAATCCTTATTGCTCCTCGAGTTTTAGAATGACAGCTTCCAATCCCGTCACTGCCTGCTCGCCTGGTCTTGACATATTCAACATATACACAACTTTTCCTCTCGCTCTAAATGTATGAATTGTGATTCTGAGTGATTCCTCGTTGCTAATACGCAGGTCTTACACACCCGCAGAATCCTGCAGATCACCTGTCCTATACTCATCCGCTTGCATGTTTGATTTTATTAAATACTTTGGATAATCTAATAACACTGTTTCATTGAACATATTTTTCCTTGTTTAAATCAATCCTGCAGATTTGTGTTTTTCATGTTCAGCACAAAAAAGTCTGCGGATTCTGCCTGGGCCTGATAATAAGTATCCAGTGCAACATTTCAAACCAGACTGAGTCACTTCTGTTAGAAATGGATATATGGTTTTTGGTTTAAAACCTGCATATTATGCTAAAGAAATCTACCACTGCTACAACATAAAGAATATGTAAGGAGACAAAAAAAGATGCTGTACTTTAAACTGTAGGGGGTGAGTCAACGAAACCTGTCAAAACCTTGTCTAGGACATATTTCACCCCAGAAAATCTTTGCTTAAAGAAAAAAGAATCCTGTTTTAAAACCATATATATATATATATAATTTTTTTTTTTTTTGCATTGTGACATTTTCGTGACTGTTAAGCACCTTTACCCTAAAAGCTAAATAAATAAAAAATTAAACCCTTACTTTAATGTGAAAAAATGTGAAATGAAGATGTACTATTTAATGTACATTAAGTATTTATAAATCATGGTAGTGTTTGTTGTTTATGCTGCTTATTACTGTAATGATTTGACAAAAATGAGAATCTAATGAAAATCACCGCTGGAAACAGAGAATTACAGAAAAAGTAAAAACAGTAATGCAATTAAAATGTGCATAACTGACATAGATATTATGCCACAATGCAAAAACTCCAAATGGTCTTCAAATACACTTTCTTTTCATATGAATCATTACACTCTTAAAAATAAAGGTGCTTCAAAAGGTTCTTCAAGCGATGCCATAGAAGAACCATTTTTGGTTCCACAAAGAACCATTCAGTCAAAGGTTCTTTAAAGAACCATCTCTTTCTTACCTTTTTATAATCTGAAGAACCTTCTTTCGCCCCAAAGAACCTTTTGTGAAACAGAAAGGTTCTTCAGATGTTAAAGGTTCTTTATGGAACCATTTAGACAAAAAGGTTCTTCTATGGCATTGTGAAGCACCTTTATTTTTAAGAGTGTACAGGGTTTTTTTTTTTAATGTTGGAGGGGGGTGGGAGGTCAGTCGTGTATAACTTCTAATATAACCCTGTCTCTGGTAGTGTTTCTGTCCTTTGGTGATCAATACTCTTCATGTTAAACTACATGTTCTTATCAAAGGGAACTTTCCAGTATATATCGGATATTTTTGTCTTTTTAGGTCTTAGTTTATGATCATCTTGCATTTTTGCTCTGTGAGTATTTTTACCTTGAGCGCTATGTTTACTGTTACACTAAAGGTACACTACAGTATATATACCAAGATTTTTGTAAATACAGAGAAGGCGTACTGTACATTATCCTGCAGATTTTATACTAAGAACTGAATGTGCTTTTAACTTTTTAACTTAGATGGTTTCTATGTTTAGATGATCCAAAAAGACTAGTTTGGCTAATCTGAGATAGCTTTGGTATCTGCAAACCTTTGTTATATATAATTCTTGTATTTATCCACTCTGTTTTCTATGCTGATAGTATATAATTGTAGGAGCTGTATGTAGACTGACTGGGCTCTGTGCTCCTACATACTCTATGTGTGTTTGCAGCTGCTGTGTGCATGTGGGGCAAATCGGCGCATGCAAAACATGTTGCATGATTCCAGGAATCCGGAGTCCTCTAGCATGGAATGACTGTCACACCGAGTACCGTATCCGTCCCACCTTAACTCTCCTCCTTTGTGTTGTTGCTTTTGTTCCTGTTTAGTTTCAATCGGTGGATAAAGATTTAGACCACTGCTGTGCAACTCCATCTGAATTATCTGTATGACAACAGGGTAAAGATGGGAAAGTCAATTTTACCGTGAGTCTGACTTTATGTATTCTAGTAAAAAAAAAAGTACCTCAGAAATGCTGTTTTTACACAGTAGATCGCTCGGTTTGGGCTCTAGTCTTGTGCCAAGCACTTGGTGGAATACTGTAGTTATCAGGTTCACCATTGTTGAATTTCACCACTGATTCATCAGTATGAGCAAATTTTTTGGAGCTATAATTTTTCAGTATGTATTTTAGAAATTTTATAGACCGGATGTTTGAAGTCCCTGTGTGTGGAAGAAAAAAACAAGTAGATATTCCAGGTGTTTATTTCTTCATCCCAAGAAGTAAATGGATACTTGATGATACGAGTGGAAACAGAGCCGGTCCTCTTATGAAGTGATTCAGACAGTATTCAAGCGGTTGTCTTGCAGGATGCAGGTAAACACAAGTGTCTCACATTGAGAGTATTTGGGAATGTAACGTTCATGTGTTTGATTGTGGTTTCTCTGCATGTGAGGTGGCATTCCAACATTCCCTGGGCATATGAAGTATATGAACATTCCACCCAGCCATTTCTTATTAGAGATTCTATCAGGAATTATAAATATATATTTATTATTATTATGAAATTATGGATTCCAGGACAGTGTTTTAGTTTGAATAAGTTAAGTCACTCATCTTTGTTTTTCTTTACAAAAGTTTGTCCCTCTGTTCTTTGTGAAGGATAATGTATATAAATAAATGTATGAAAAAAGTGGTTATGTCCATGTTTTAGTTCTTCAAGATGATGGAGTGACCACAAGTGGCCATAAACAAACTCTAGTAAATGTGATCTAACTCAGGACACATTTCTAATCAGTTAAAGAGTTAAGTTCATTTATTTTCCAACTGAATATGGTTTAGTTCAGACATTAAAGGGGTCATCGGATGCAAAATTCACTTTACAAGTTGTTTGAACATAAAAGTGTGTTGGAAGTGTGTGTACACATCCATCCTATAATGATAAAAATCCACCCAGTGTTTTTTTTTTTTAAATCACTATTTTAAAATCCCCTTTCTCAAATCAGGCTGTTCTGAGATTCCTGTCAAAATGACGTAGTTCTGCACAGGCCCCTCCCACGATAGTTGATTGACATTAGCGTCTTACCTTAGACCCGCCCTGAGTGAGCTGTCATCAGTCCGCCATTGTGTCGACTCCGGTGCAGGGGAAGACAAGAACATCTCCGATTGAGGAGGATTAAGCAATTGAGGTGTTTTGTTGTTGGATGTAATAATGAGCATAGCAGTCGTCATTTACTCCCGACATCTGAGCCGCTGAAGACGCAGAGGATTAACGTTACTTTCGTTTTGAAGGGAATGCGCCACTCCCGATCAGCCTAAATGCGTTCTGAAAAGCGAGGTGTACGCTGATTGGCCAGCTATCCAGTGCGTTGTGATTAGGTGAATTTCTCAAGCGTGTGACGGAAATGTTACGCCCCTCACCATACTGTGATGCTGTGTGTCCCGGCCGGTGCGACGAGACAAAAACAATAAAACCCATTATAAACGAGGCATTTGATGCATCCAGTGGGGACATAATTACTGATTATAATGACTTATACTGTCTTTTTACGTGTTGCGTTGCGTATCGTGCCGTGTAAACATAAAACTATGTCTGCATTTGTGATCGGAGAAATGAACAAACAACAAGCGCTACTCTACACTGCTCAAAACTCGCGTTTGAATCATCAGTGGCAAATCCTTTAAATATAAAAAACGTACTTACAGTCTGTGAGTCAGAAGCGCCAGACTGTCCTTGCAAAGTTGGAACTGCCCCACTTTATAGAAACAGCCTTTGTGCACAGACGCATTGTA
>NW_015537948.1:126406-126985 GCF_001515605.1 Sinocyclocheilus anshuiensis
TTTGCATGAACATTTGGGTGGTGTTATGCAAATCTTCCCACACAGTGACGTAGACATGTGGGGGCGCGTTTAAACAAGGCATTTTAGTAGGGTGTGGACGAGTCTTAACTTTTATAAAGAATATCTCTTTGGGTTTGAGACTTTAGTCTTTGCAACTTTAGGAATCTTATCTATTCACGAACAGCTTGTAACACTCCAAAGAGAAAGGAAAATTGCATCATATGACCCCTTTAAGCGAATGAGGTGTTTTGTTGTTGGATGTAATAATGAATATAGCAGTTGTCATTTACTCCCGACATCTGAGCCGCTGAAGACGCAGTGGATCACGTTGTTTCCGAAGGGAATGCGCCCCCGGTCTACATAAATGTGTACATAAATGTTCGCGCGAATCATTCGTGATCCAGCCTCCTCTACAGAAGAAGTGAGTATAATGTTTTGTAATGAATCTTTGCAAACCGCCTTTCCTAATAATGTGCTAATTAGCAAGTTTCACGATGAATGCGGCTGAAGTAAACAGTCCCTCAGAGAGCAGCTCGGAAGAGAGGGGCGGGGTCAGCAGAGCTCATTAACATTTAAAGG
>NW_015537948.1:127111-129146 GCF_001515605.1 Sinocyclocheilus anshuiensis
GACCCTAAAGAATCATATCAACTTGTGGAAAATGGGCATCCGATGACCGCTTTAAACAAATCAAAAATAATTTCAAATTTTATTTACATAGCACATATAAAAACAACAGTAGTTGACCATTGTGCTGTACAAAAATGTAAACGTCAACCAAAACAAACTAAGGCAGTGTCCGAAATCACATACTCTCTTGAATAGGCACTTATTTTGAGTATGTAATTACTTTGCGACTGCAAAAAGAGAATGTGTGTAGTATGAATGTAATCCGGATGTAGCCTACTACATCTACATCGCCATGTTGTCATTGTCACGTGACTTACCAGCGTGAGTTGCACCAAGTCACAGATATTCATAAATCCTCTGCCGTGGCCTTATGGGATAGTAAAATGTCCATCGTATGCACACTTCAGAATCTCGCCAGAAGTAGTAGGCCATCCGGGTACTTCTTGCCTACACTTGTGTGAGTGTGGATTCAGACATAAATCTTTTTTCACATACTCTTTTTCACCTACTATATAGTATTGAAGTATCTGAATTCAGATGCAGACAAATTTCTCCTTACGAGACGAGCAAGGATGGGAATCAAAGAATTGAACAATTCAGAATCCGGTTCTGATTCCTCCTAATGATTCCTGTTACTTAAGGGTTCCATTAACAATTACCTTAATCCTTTTAAGGAATAAATATTTAGAAAATTGAAACATGAGGCCATATTATAAGAATGATAAGAACAATTATTGCAAAAGGTCTGTTAGCAGACTTATTGATTACTTTTTTTTTTTTTTATGACTTTGTGAATGTGGCATACATGTATTTCATAATTGGCTATAAAACAGCAATACTAGACAAAAAAAAAATTGGTAACTTATTTAATTCATTAATATGTACAAAATATTTCTGGCAAAATGAAAGTTAAAACTCAAAGTTATCTTTGTAAGGAGTCCATCATTCTTTTCAATAAAGGTTTTTATTGATTTTTTTTTGTTAGAAGTAGAGCACAAGGAGCCTTTTAGTCCAGGAAAAGGGCTTAAACCGGATTTTGAAACAGTACAGCACAGCCCATACAATGTAATTTCTGACCAAATAAGGATTTTACTATGATAAATCAAAAGCTTAAAATGTAACCTCTCCCCAGACGTACTTTAAAGCCAGTACAGTATAGGCTACTGTATGTATATTTCAGTACACCCTTAGAGAAAAAGATGAAGATGTCTCTTAGAAAAGATTTCTGTAGAGCACTGCTGCACTAGAGTGAACCCATAACAAGAATGATTTGTTGTAAGGCTCCATTTGTGATCTTCTTGTGGCTGAATGTATTGTTTGCATTACATTAAATAAATAAATAAAAGCTGTAGCTATAGCAACTGATAAAAATAAACTACAGTATATTACAATAGGCTATCTATAGCTACATTATTAATATAATTATGGTTATTATTATCTTGTTCATTTTATTGGCTATTCCTGCACTCTTCCCCTTTTCCCTTCCTTTTTCAATCAATTTTTTTTTTTAAGAAAATAGCAGAAATAGGTATTTTGAGTGATATTAAGTGCACACACATTCGATAATGAAGAGTGGATCTTTTCTAAGAAAGCGACTGTCGTTTAGGCTAATTAAGGTAATACATAGCCTATTTGTTGCATATTGTTCTGTATGATTAAAAAAAAAAAAAAAGAAAGACTGAATGCATGCCAGTCAGTCGTAACGAGTTTAAGCATCTTTACATGAAACTTCCTTTATTTCAAAACCAAGTAGGTACTGAACTTGAGTTCAATAAGATTTATTCGATCTTTTAAAACTCTTAAAGTTTTAAAAGATAAAACTTTAAAACTCTTTGGGAGTCTTCATGAATGATTCATTTAAAGGCCTAGTTCATAAGAGTTAGCCTATTTGTTTGTGAATTGCATTGCACTGGATGCCTTATTTTTGACTCTCCAAAAAGACCCAGCTCATAAGGGTGCTTTCACACCTGGCCTGTTGTTTCGGAACCCGGCGCGTTTCCCCCCTTAGCTTGGTTCGTTTGGGCATATGTGAACA
>NW_015537948.1:129650-145217 GCF_001515605.1 Sinocyclocheilus anshuiensis
GAAATAAACAACATTTTGAACAAAAAGCTGAAAAAAGACTATGAATTGGATTCAGAATGATAATCAAAATGTAGATGGAGTCAATCAACACCCTAAAGCTTGACAGTCATTATTCCCTCTTCATGGGTCGACATTTTATTCCATAACGTTACAGTTTTGATGCTGTTTTATGTCTGATGATCATGTTAGATTACATGTGGAAGCATCTGTTGTTTCGGTTTCTTCTTCACTTGTGTTTTTTGGAAATTCTGTGTTTTTGCTTACTTTTGCTTACAGTTTCATGGCCTACTTTGGCCACATAAAAAAAAAAAAAATCAGAACACTTCCTGCATGCCTTATCCTTTTAATTGCTTTCAAAACAAACAAAGTTATCTTCCTGAGCAGTCCCTTACCGAAAAGTAGTATACTTCAAGTTTATTTTAGTAAGTATACTTAAGTAAAGTTCAAGTATATTTTTAAGTATACTTTATGTAGTAAGTATACAAATATCAGTGTACTAGTAGTATACTTGTAAGTGTACTATTTCAATACTCCTTGGGACTAAATTGGCCCACTTTCTAGTATATAAAAGTATACTTTTAAGTATACTTTAAGTATAACAGTAGTAAACTTTGAGTACACAACTAGTTTACATCAACATTTTTAGCTTGTACTGCAACTATACTACTTATGTGAACTTATAGGTATATTGATAGTTTACTAATTAAATACTTGTAGTAGCATTTTTAGTACACTTTGAAGTATAGTCTCAGTAAACTACTAGTTTAGTAGTTTTATACTGCAAGTATACTCGTAAGTTTTCTTTAAGTGAACTTTACATCATACTTTAAGTATACTACTATGTCCCTATTTAGGTATTAATTTGTATATATGTTGTTACATGAATATCTGAACATACAAAACATCAAAAGAACAGGGTATCTGCTTGTAAACAAAAACATTTTATTCTAGCTTCATGCATTCTTTTTAAACACTTGAATGTGGATAAGTTTCATAAATAAAAAATAAAGAAATAAACAACATTTTGAACAAAAAGCTGAAAAAAGACTATGAATTGGATTCAGAATGATAATCAAAATGTAGATGGAGTCAATCAACACCCTAAAGCTTGACAGTCATTATTCCCTCTTCATGGGTCGACATTTTATTCCATAACGTTACAGTTTTGATGCTGTTTTATGTCTGATGATCATGTTAGATTACATGTGGAAGCATCTGTTGTTTCGGTTTCTTCTTCACTTGTGTTTTTTGGAAATTCTGTACAGAAGATGTGTACTAGCGCCCCCTACAGTATAACAATGAAAACATGGATTCTAGGAACACAAGTATAGCTCAAATATATTTAGACTTTTTCTAAGTATAAGTCAAGTATACTTAAATGTAATTTTAAGTATATTTCTGAGAAGTACATAAAGCCCATTTCTGAGAAGTACATAAAAAGTAGACTAAAAGTATACTTTCCTATTTTTAGTTTAAAAGAAGTATACTAATAGCACACTTGAATAAACTTCTTTTTCGTAAGGGGTACCATGCAGTGGAAAAGCGCCATTAGAAACATTGCCGTGTATACCGCACTAAGAATAAAAAGCAACATTGTAATCATTTTAATCCCTGTTTCGGAACAAAGCAATCGATCTACAGGTGTGAAAGAGTAATCTGTCGTGAATCGGACTACACTGATAGCGCAGTATATTTTTGATACACTAAAAGTAGACTTTTTCCCCCAGGCGGAACAGAGAAACACACTGATCGGGTCGCCAGTCCATCACAGGGTTAACAAAAAGACCAGGACTCGAACCGGGGACCTTTGGGGAATCACTCGACTGTGAGCGGAGTAAACCTGTGAGGTGAAGTACACAATCAAAATGTACACTAAATATAACAAATAAAAACCGTAAGAAACGACAAAGAAATTATAACCGTCCGAGTTCATTTAGGAGCTGCGACTTCAGGGAAACAGTTTTGAGTGCTGACACGATGATGAATCAGTGAACGGTGAACATTTCAATTGAACGAATTGTTTGAACGAACAGACTCATTAACATGTACCAGCGACGCACGTATTCTCATATAACACACACACACACACACACGTACTACACGCTCGCTAGCTCGTGTTCATTCTCGTGGTCAGGCTGCGCTGCGAGGAGCTCTTCACTCCACAGCTGGATTACACTCACATTTACTCTCATCAGCAGCATCCTTCAGGTAATTTCTCATCTTTTCAATGCAGATGAAGCAATATGAATCTGCTGTCGTCATTTATGCATGTCAACACAGACGCATGTGTCTTAAATGTAGGCCTACTGATGATTTCATATGCTGAAGTGAGAAATACACATTGCATTTAATATTTTAAAACGTGTTTATTTGTGCTTTAAATATGGTTGTATGGTTGATATTGTGTACATGTGTTAAAGTGTTAAAATGTGCTTTAAATTGCTTTATAATAATGAGAACGCAGCTGTGTGCGGCACATAATGTCCATTACTCAAGTCATTTTGCTGCAACGTGTAGAGAGTAAAGAGAAACATTTTATTTACGGTGATGACACCAAAAAGCGGTGAAAATTCAAAAACATAAAGATAAAAACTGTCTCAAAACCTAGTGAGCTGACTAACTAGGCTGATGATCGTAGTGTGATGCTGCTGATTTGGAGTTATCTTGCTGTGCGTCTTTGCAAAAATGCACCATGGTTACCATAGTTTTAGCTTTATTATCATGGTTACTACAGTTATTGCAAAAATAAAATAATAATAATTGGTATCCATCACTGTGATTTCTGTGAAGTTTTCTTACACTGTACACTACTAATTTTACTGTTACTAATAATAACTGTGGGAACATTGGTATGGAAAATAATAATATAACAATAATTTATTAACAATAATTATTCATTTGTTCTTTTTTTTTTTTTTTTACCTGTCTGCATTGGTATTGGTCATAAGCTAACACTTATTAATAATAAAAAGCCCAAAATGTCTACGTTTTGAGACAAACCCATGTTTAAGTCAAGTCAAATTTATTTCTATAGCCTATCACTTTATACAATACAGACTGTTTCAAAGCAGCTTCACACTAATAGGAAAATAGCATTGCTAATGTTGCAAAATTCTTCAGTTATGAGACTAATTTCAGCTGTAAAGCAGCTCTTCAGAAGTGTCATTATTCAGCTCAAATTTCAGTTTTGATTAAGTTTATTTTCAATAACTGTGTCGATGTTGCAGAGTTCATCAGTGAAACAAACTCAATTCCACTATAAAGCAGCTGTACAGAAGACTAAAGTGTTGCTAAGTGAGGGACAGAGTTCTTTATAAACATTTAAGTGAAGAGTTGTACGTGTGCCATATAAGACAGTAAACACAATTGCGGGTTTGTGGGGATTAGTTTGTATTAATCGGCTTTGTTGTAGACTAAACCGGTTGAAAATGCACATAATCTCTGTACATCTGTCATTAAATACCGCGTGCATGTGTTTAGGAGAGAAGCTCATGAATGTGTCCTTATGTAAACAGGTCCATCATCACAGCAGCAATGGACGCTCTGACATTCTGAGTGACAGGTAATACTGAATTTCATATGGGAGATTCATATATGACAGATATTGGGATAATTGAATGACATGTCACCTTAATATCAGTTGTGCAATGCCACATGCCAAGCAGCCTGATCTAAACTTGAGAATCTTCCATTTCATTTTGCATTGTGCACCAGACAGTGTCTCACACATATCACATGCTCAGCAGCTGCAGCTGTGCTCAGATGGCACATGTACAGATGTGAAAATGCATGTGTGTTTTTGTCCAGAATCCACTGAACGCCGATTTGCTCTCTCCTTCTTGTGTGGATTTTCAGTGAATGTGCTGCTTGTCAATCTCACATTGTGAGCTGTATTGTTGGTATTCCTACTGCATCTGTGTGCTTCCGAAAACACTTGGTTCCATGAGGATGTTGATTCTCACCTCGTTTTCAAGGCGCGCCATGGTTCATTATGTGTCAGATTTGCTACAGATGGAAATTGACGCCCTCCTGATTTATAGTCAGCAAGCAGATCTTCATAAATTGACAGAGCTAGGTCTTCGTTTCCCTCAGATTATCTGTGTGGTGAGCGCCCCCTGCTGAAGGCTGAGTGGCATGAGCGCGTGCGGGAGGAAGGCTCTGACCCTGCTCAGCAGTGTGTTTGCGGTATGCAGTCTGGGGCTGCTGGGTATCGCCGTCAGCACTGACTACTGGCTCTACCTGGAGGAGGGCGTCATCCTGCCTCTCAACCAGAGCGCTGACATACGCATGTCCATCCACTCCGGCCTCTGGAGAGTCTGTTTTCTGGCAGGTAAGTAAATGGCTGATTCTACTTTTGGAGGACTTTACCTCGTTACATTTACAGCTATTCATTTAGCAGAATCTGTGACTTGCCTGGACTACTGCATATATGCATAACATTACAGCTTGAAAAGTTTTTTTTTTTAAGTAATGCACATCTCTATTAAAGCTTGTTCCACAACTGAATAAAAAGAAAAAGGTAATTGCAACTTTTTATCTCACAGTTCTTTTTTTCTTACAATTCTGACTTCCCCCCCCCGAATTCTGTGATATAAACACACAATTCTGACTTTTCCCCCTGAATTCTGTGATATAAACTCACAATCCTTTTTCCCCCCTAAATTCTGTCATAAACTCACAATTCTGACTTTTCCCCCTAAATTCTGATATAAACTCACAATCCTTTTTTCCCCTGAATTCTGTCATAAACTCACAATTCTGACTTTTTTTCTCAGAAAAGTGAGATATACAGTAAACTTTATAAAGTCAGAATTGTGTGATATAAAGTCACATATGCGTGTTATAAAGTATATAGTGTTATAAATATAAACTCGCAATTGTAAGAAAATAGTCTTTTTTTCCTTAGAATTGGACTTTATAACTCAGAACTGCGAGTAAAAAATCTGTATTGCGTGTTTCCATACATCTCACTTACTTCCACAAAGAATATTCAATGTACTGATTTTATTTATGTATTTATTTATTTAAAAAGATTAGAAGAAAAATATTAGTATTAAACAATTCTGACTTTTTTCCCCTGACTTCTGATATAAACTCACAACTCTGACCTTTTTTCCCCCTGAATTCTACATGAACTCAAAATTCTGACTTTTTTTCCATGAATTCTGTGATATAAACACATAATTCTGACTTTTCCCCCTGAATTCTGTGATATGAACTCACAATTCTGACTTTTTCCCCCCTGAATTCTATATGAACTCAAAATTCTGACTTTTTTCCATGAATTCTGTGGTAAACTCACAATTCTGACTTGTTTCCCCTGACTTCTGATATAAACTCACAATTCTGACCTTTTTTCCCCCTGAATTCTATATGAACTCAAAATTCTGACTTTTTTTCCATGAATTCTGTGATATAAACTCACAATTCTGACTTTCCCCCCTGAATTCTGTGATATAAACTCATTCTGTGATATAAACTCACAATTCTGACCTTTTCCCGTGAATTCTGTGATATAAACTCGTAATTCTGACTTTTTCCCCTGAAATGACTTTTCTATCTGACATCTCTAGTGAGAGATCATAAACGACTTCCTCTGGAGCCTCGTTTATAAAATACTGCGTAGAAAGCATCCTAAATGTGATTTTACGATCATTTCTCAAAGTGCGTACGTGTGATTCATAGAATGAACTGTGCATACGCCTCTGTTTTAGATGTGAAATCTATAAATAGCAATGATCTGGAAATTGTGCGCAGCTCAACAGTTTCAGATCTCCACCTTGTAAACAATGTCTAATTAATATCATTGACTTATAGCGCACCTGACAATGTCCAAATCTTTTACAAGCGGCAAGAACATAGACTGTATAAAAACATGGACGTAGTGTCCGTGACGTCACCCGTAGGGTTCCAAAGAGCGTTTTTGAAGCTCAAAGTGGGCGGAGGCGGCCGTCGCCATCTTGATAAAATTAATGAATATTTTATTATTAGCCTATTATTACTTCTTGCAAAATTTCATATTCACCGCAGTAAATTCACTAATCAAAATCCTTTATATATTGTTTATAAAAAAGAGGTTCAACAGTATATCCAAACTATTTCATCTTCCAAGAATCTCAAGGCTTTTAAAACGGTTAATTTATTTAATCTTTTTAATTTATTTTGTTAAATCTTTCGGTTTGTATTATTTATTTATTGTTACATACATATATAAATGGTGCTTTGCATGTAATGTCACCTATTTGTATGTAATGTTGATATTCTCTGTATTTTTATATTTGGTACCTTGGCATTAATAAAAAAAATTAAAAAAAGTAAAAAACCGAGGAAAAAAAAAAAGACAAGGCAAATGAACTCGTTAAATATCATCATTATAATACATAGTGCATAAAAATGCAGTGTCATCAGTTTGTTTAAAAGAATACAGAACATTTGAATGTTTTATGCACCATTTACACGTGCTAGGGAGCAGGTGTAAATTTCTTTCGTACCAACTAACATTTTCAAAATACGAACATTTTCATGAATACAACATTTTTTGTCAGAACGACTTTCCGAATGATTTACACAAAAAATCATTTTTTCATGAATGAGGCCCATTCTGTGATATAAACTCAATTCTGACTTTTTTCCCCAGAATTCTGTGATATGAACTCACAATTCTGACTTTTTCCCCTGAATTCTATATGAACACACAATTCTGACTTTTTTTCCATGAATTCTATGATATAAACTCACAATTCTGACTTTTTCCCCTGAATTCTGTGATATAAACTCATTCTGTGATAAACTCAATTCTGACTTTTCCCTGAATTCTATTATATAAACTCATAGTTCTGACTTTTCCCCTGAATTCTATGATATAAACTCACAATTCTGACTTTTTCCCCTGAATTCTGTGATATAAACTCATTCTGTGATAAACTCAATTCTGACTTTTCCCTGAATTCTATTATATAAACTCATAGTTCTGACTTTTCCCCTGAATTCTATGATATAAACTCACAATTCTGACTTTTTCCCCTGAATTCTGTGATATAAACTCATTCTGTGATAAACTCAATTCTGACTTTTCCCTGAATTCTATTATATAAACTCATAGTTCTGACTTTTCCCCTGAATTCTATGATATAAACTCACAATTCTGACTTTTTCCCCTGAATTCTGTGATATAAACTCATTCTGTGATAAACTCAATTCTGACTTTTCCCTGAATTCTATTATATAAACTCATAGTTCTGACTTTTCCCCTGAATTCTATGATATAAACTCACAATTCTGACTTTTTCCCCTGAATTCTGTGATATAAACTCATTCTGTGATAAACTCAATTCTGACTTTTCCCTGAATTCTATTATATAAACTCATAGTTCTGACTTTTCCCCTGAATTCTATGATATAAACTCACAATTCTGACTTTTTCCCCTGAATTCTGTGATATAAACTCATTCTGTGATAAACTCAATTCTGACTTTTCCCTGAATTCTATTATATAAACTCATAGTTCTGACTTTTCCCCTGAATTCTATGATATAAACTCACAATTCTGACTTTTTCCCCTGAATTCTGTGATATAAACTCATTCTGTGATAAACTCAATTCTGACTTTTCCCTGAATTCTATTATATAAACTCATAGTTCTGACTTTTCCCCTGAATTCTATGATATAAACTCACAATTCTGACTTTTTCCCCTGAATTCTGTGATATAAACTCATTCTGTGATAAACTCAATTCTGACTTTTCCCTGAATTCTATTATATAAACTCATAGTTCTGACTTTTCCCCTGAATTCTATGATATAAACTCACAATTCTGACTTTTTCCCCTGAATTCTGTGATATAAACTCATTCTGTGATAAACTCAATTCTGACTTTTCCCTGAATTCTATTATATAAACTCATAGTTCTGACTTTTCCCCTGAATTCTATGATATAAACTCACAATTCTGACTTTTTCCCCTGAATTCTGTGATATAAACTCATTCTGTGATAAACTCAATTCTGACTTTTCCCTGAATTCTATTATATAAACTCATAGTTCTGACTTTTCCCCTGAATTCTATGATATAAACTCACAATTCTGACTTTTTCCCCTGAATTCTGTGATATAAACTCATTCTGTGATAAACTCAATTCTGACTTTTCCCTGAATTCTATTATATAAACTCATAGTTCTGACTTTTCCCCTGAATTCTATGATATAAACTCACAATTCTGACTTTTTCCCCTGAATTCTGTGATATAAACTCATTCTGTGATAAACTCAATTCTGACTTTTCCCTGAATTCTATTATATAAACTCATAGTTCTGACTTTTCCCCTGAATTCTATGATATAAACTCACAATTCTGACTTTTTCCCCTGAATTCTGTGATATAAACTCATTCTGTGATAAACTCAATTCTGACTTTTCCCTGAATTCTATTATATAAACTCATAGTTCTGACTTTTCCCCTGAATTCTATGATATAAACTCACAATTCTGACTTTTTCCCCTGAATTCTGTGATATAAACTCATTCTGTGATAAACTCAATTCTGACTTTTCCCTGAATTCTATTATATAAACTCATAGTTCTGACTTTTCCCCTGAATTCTATGATATAAACTCACAATTCTGACTTTTTCCCCTGAATTCTGTGATATAAACTCATTCTGTGATAAACTCAATTCTGACTTTTCCCTGAATTCTATTATATAAACTCATAGTTCTGACTTTTCCCCTGAATTCTATGATATAAACTCACAATTCTGACTTTTTCCCCTGAATTCTGTGATATAAACTCATTCTGTGATAAACTCAATTCTGACTTTTCCCTGAATTCTATTATATAAACTCATAGTTCTGACTTTTCCCCTGAATTCTATGATATAAACTCACAATTCTGACTTTTTCCCCTGAATTCTGTGATATAAACTCATTCTGTGATAAACTCAATTCTGACTTTTCCCTGAATTCTATTATATAAACTCATAGTTCTGACTTTTCCCCTGAATTCTATGATATAAACTCACAATTCTGACTTTTTCCCCTGAATTCTGTGATATAAACTCAATTCTGACTTTTTTCCCCCAGAATTCTATTATATGAACTCACAATTCTGACTTTTTTCCCTGAATTCTATATGAACACACAATTCTGACTTTTTTCCATGAATTCTGACATAAACTCACAATTCTGACTTTTTCCCCTGAATTCTGTGATATAAACTCATTCTGTGATAAACTCAATTCTGACTTTTCCCTGAATTCTATTATATAAACTCATAGTTCTGACTTTTCCCCTGAATTCTATGATATAAATGCACAATTCAGATTTTGCCCCCTGAATTCTGTGATATAAACTCATTCTGTGATAAACTCAATTCTGACTTTTCCCTGAATTCTATGATATAAACTCACAATTCTGACTTTTTCCCCTGAATTCTGTGATATAAACTCATTCTGTGATAAACTCAATTCTGACTTTTCCCTGAATTCTATTATATAAACTCATAGTTCTGACTTTTCCCCTGAATTCTATGATATAAATTCACAATTCAGATTTTGCCCCCTGAATTCTGTGATATAAACTCATAATTCTGACACTTTTCCCCTGATTCTATTATATGAAATAAAAATTCTGACTTTCCCCCCCTGAATTCTGTGATATAAACTCACAATTATCTTGTCCCCAGAATTCTGATATAAACTCACAATTCTGACTTTTTTCTCAGAGTAGTGAGATATAAACTTGTGAGTTATAAAGTTAGAACTGAGATATAAACATGCAATTGTAAGAAAATAGTCTTTTTTCCCACAGAATTGAACTGTATATCTCGCAATTGCAAGTTTATATCTTATAATTCTGAGGAAAAGAAGTCAGAATTGCAAGAAATAAGTCAGAATTTGTGAGAAAAAACATTTGTATTGCGTTTCCATAAATCTCACTTACTGCCACAAAGAATATTCAGTGTACTGATTTTAGAAACGGAACAAAAATGTCCAGCACTTTCCACAGGTACAAAATAAGGCTTAAAATTGTATTTATTTATTTAGATTAGAAGGAAAATATTAGTATTTAAAATACCAAATTAGGAGGTCAAATGAAAAAATGTACATTCTTTTTTTGAAATGAAATAATTTACTTGTATAAGCCTGGTGTACAGGTATAAACAGGTTTGTTTGTTTATTTAAATTAATTAATTCATTAATGTATTTATTTATTTGTGAATTTATTCATGCGAGTCTAGATGTTTCCATTCACTGCAGATGTTTGTTTTTTTTGGTTGAGGTTCCCTGGTGTTCACACACCTTGTCCTGACACTCTCTGATGGTGTGAATTGAGATCACGGTGTGAATTAAACTCCCAACTCCAAGTGCTGATATTTAAGAAATTAAGCTACATCACAATAATACAAAACGGGATATCCCAGTGAATGTTAACAAACACCCAGAACTTTTTTTTCTACTGCATGATGAAAAGATCGCTTTATTAATTTTTTAAAAAGAAAAAGTCTTTTTTGAGAGTTTTACTTCTTATTTTGTTCTTGCTGTCAGTATTGTAAATTGGTCTTCTGCAAACAGCCAGTCATTTGAGTTCTTTCCAATAGACTTCACACATTCAAAGGGGTTTATAGGTTTTACGCCATTATTTTTGGCTGGTCAGGCATTCTGGGCTGATTACAAAGGTTTCAGCTCTATGCTTGTGCTCTCCCTGGACATCTCCATGGATGTGTTTAATGATGGGATGTCTTCTGCTGTATTAAGCAGGTTTATCCACGAGGCAGGATGTTTCGTTATCGTTTAGATGACATGTTGAGCTCACACTACCCTGAATCGGCAAACAACGGCCTGCTGTGGCACAAACACACAAGCATTAGTCTCAGCGAAAAATGTGCCGTGTGTGTGAAGATGTGGGCGAGCGATTGGACTGAGTTTGGTTCAAACCCACGCTGTTTATGGCCGGTTAAATTGAGCATGACTGTGAACAAATGTGAGCAGTCATTTCAGCTCTACAGGGACGGGCTGCTGGGATCACCATCAGCCTTGTGCTTTAAAACACCCAAAACTTTCAGAAGTCCAGAAGTCTCACATTATTTCTGTGCTTTGATGTGAGAGGGCTGCATTGCTGCGGGTGTCATAGTGTTGAATGTATAAATGTGATATGAGACTGACTGTGATATCATGATCCTGTAGGTCGCACCACATGAGGAAAGATGACAGTGACTCCAATCTTTGACTCACAGATGAAATCACAATGACTGCCCTTAAAGGTTTAGCTCACCGAGAAAAAAAAAGAAGAAATTTCTGTCATCATTAACTCAAACCTATTTGAAGCTGAATATTGGTAACCTAACTGTTTTATATGGACGTAAAAATAAGAAATAAATAAAAAACACTGAGACATTTTTTTTTAAATGTTCAGTAGAAGAAAGAAAGTCATAGAGGTTTGGAAAAACATGTGTAAATGCTGTTTAATCCAATCTTTCAGCCAAACAGGAAGAACATTCTGAAAGAAATTCTCAAAAGTATATACAGAATTGTTTTCATTTCTTTCTGTTAAAGTTGGCATGAAATCATGTTATCTATTTTCTAAATGCTTTTTTTTTTTATGTTATTGTAAACAATTAATTCATGCATGTTTAATTTTTATTTATTGTTATTATTATTATTGATTTTGTCATTTTAAATCAATACTTAGTCCTAACTCGATCTTCCAGTGAAAGGACAGGACTCTCTGGTGACATGTGTCAGTTTTCTCCAATCATTTAGTCTGCTTAAACCCGCCCTTTTCTTACATTCGACTGCAAACTGCAAGCTTACAATCAACTGCCTCCATCCAAACAACAACCGATGGATAGAACTGAGTCTTCGCCCCACACAATTTTTTACAAATGTCATTAGAAATGATCTGTCAATAGAATAGAACTTTAAATTAGAAAAACTGAAATTTTGATGTTTATTGCTATTATTGTTTTTTTTATTGATGACCACTGTTTGAAAAGCCCTGCTCTGCACTATGAAATTAAACTCAAACCCAACCTTGTTATGTCTCCTAAACTATGAAAGCACAACCTCAGAGCAGTCACATGGTCCTCTGTGCTCTTTCTGTCTCAGGTGAGGAGAGGGGTCGCTGCTTCACCATCGAGTATGTGATGCCCATGAGCATTCAGCTGACCAGTGAGTCTACTGTCAGTGTCCTGAGTAAGTGATTATACCTTCATGACAAACAAATCATTGAGTACTCCAACTACCCTGAATCGGCAAACAACGGCCTGCTGTGGCACAAACACACAAGCATTAGTCTCAGCGAAAAATGTGCCGTGTGTGTGAAGATGTGGGCGAGCGATTGGACTGAGTTTGGTTCAAACCCACGCTGTTTATGGCCGGTTAAATTGAGCATGACTGTGAACAAATGTGAGCAGTCATTTCAGCTCTACAGGGACGGGCTGCTGGGATCACCATCAGCCTTGTGCTTTAAAACACCCAAAACTTTCAGAAGTCCAGAAGTCTCACATTATTTCTGTGCTTTGATGTGAGAGGGCTGCATTGCTGCGGGTGTCATAGTGTTGAATGTATAAATGTGATATGAGACTGACTGTGATATCATGATCCTGTAGGTCGCACCACATGAGGAAAGATGACAGTGACTCCAATCTTTGACTCACAGATGAAATCACAATGACTGCCCTTAAAGGTTTAGCTCACCGAGAAAAAAAAAGAAGAAATTTCTGTCATCATTAACTCAAACCTATTTGAAGCTGAATATTGGTAACCTAACTGTTTTATATGGACGTAAAAATAAGAAATAAATAAAAAACACTGAGACATTTTTTTTTAAATGTTCAGTAGAAGAAAGAAAGTCATAGAGGTTTGGAAAAACATGTGTAAATGCTGTTTAATCCAATCTTTCAGCCAAACAGGAAGAACATTCTGAAAGAAATTCTCAAAAGTATATACAGAATTGTTTTCATTTCTTTCTGTTAAAGTTGGCATGAAATGAAAAAAAAATCATGTTATCTATTTTCTAAATGCTTTTTTTTTTAATGTTATTGTAAACAATTAATTCATGCATGTTTAATTTTTATTTATTGTTATTATTATTATTGATTTTGTCATTTTAAATCAATACTTAGTCCTAACTCGATCTTCCAGTGAAAGGACAGGACTCTCTGGTGACATGTGTCAGTTTTCTCCAATCATTTAGTCTGCTTAAACCCGCCCTTTTCTTACATTCGACTGCAAACTGCAAGCTTACAATCAACTGCCTCCATCCAAACAACAACCGATGGATAGAACTGAGTCTTCGCCCCACACAATTTTTTACAAATGTCATTAGAAATGATCTGTCAATAGAATAGAACTTTAAATTAGAAAAACTGAAATTTTGATGTTTATTGCTATTATTGTTTTTTTTATTGATGACCACTGTTTGAAAAGCCCCGCTCTGCACTATGAAATGAAACTCAAACCCAACCTTGTTATGTCTCCTAAACTATGAAAGCACAACCTCAGAGCAGTCACATGGTCCTCTGTGCTCTTTCTGTCTCAGGTGAGGAGAGGGGTCGCTGCTTCACCATCGAGTATGTGATGCCCATGAGCATTCAGCTGACCAGTGAGTCTACTGTCAGTGTCCTGAGTAAGTGATTATACCTTCATGACAAACAAATCATTGAGTACTCCAGCAGTTCTGCAAAACTGGTTTTACTTCAGGATCCAGATTTTGGGAGAGGGAGTTAGTTAGTTTAATAGCCTTTCCCAACTTTGCCTTTGCACTTAAGAGGGATAGTTCACCCAAAAATAATTTACTTGCCCTCAAGTACTCAAGTTGTTCCAAACCTGTATGAATTATTTCTTCTGTTGAACATAAAAGAAGATGTTTTGAAGAATGTGGGTAACCAAACTGTTGCTGGTCCCCATTGGCTTCTATAGTATGGAGAAAAAATAAATACTATGGAAGTCAATGGGGACCTGCAACTGTTTGTTTACCCACATTCTTCATAAACTTATTTTTTGTTCAGCAGAAGAAATAAATTTGGGTGAACTATCCTTTTAATGCAAATAGACACTCTTTAACCTTGCATAGTTTCGCTCATGGTTTTTGAGGATGAGGGCATGTCATGCAACCAGTCCATGCTGTCATTCTAAATATCCTAACCACTCTGCACAATTATATGGTTCATTTTGTTATTTGCAGTTAGCATTGCTGTTTCACTGCTGTCAGAACAGAACAACTCCCATATTTAAAATCCATATAATATATTCGAATCCAGTTGCATAAACTGCTTATACAATCCAAAACGGTATAGCTAACGCAGGATGGGTGATTATTAGCTGTCAGTTTTGAAAGCTGTTTTAGAGGCTTCAGTGAGTTTATTTCGGTGTGCCATCCCGTCAGTGTGCTGGTAATTACCCCGCTGAGGGTCTGAGCTGATGGACAGCAAGACAACGCTGTCAGCAGCTTCATTAACAGTCACTCACATGCTTCACAGAAATAGCGCTCCTCTCATGACTCAACTGACATTCACAGCTGATTCCAGAAGTTAGCATGCTAAGCTAAGATAATGACTGACACACCACACGCTTATTGTACAAAAGCATTTGAATAAAATTAAACCATTTTTTCCTACACCGCTGTTTTTTGTCTGCACGCAAAAACAAACATACAGCACGAGCAGTATAGACCGACTGGTGAACGAATGACTTTTTTAGACTTAGTAATTAGTAATAATAATATAATATTATATTATTAATACTATAATAATAACTAAAGTGTTATTTTACATTTTATATATGCTATATTAGCATACACACCAACAGATGAAAATGTTAAGAATAATAGCAGGGTGCACTAAAAGGAAAGATTTTGATTGGCTGTCAATGTTTTTATCATTCGTTGACTGGAAGAATTATATCGTTCTGAAGGTGATCCCAATGATATATTTCCACTGTGTTATTATCACTATAGCTGAACAGTTTTAAAACTTTAAGGTTACAGTTAACTTTATACACTGTAAAGAGTGATTATTGACTTCAATAAAAAAAAAAACACATTGCCTTAAAGTAAATAAATTTCATACCTACAAAAGTAAGTTATGTGTACCTGGAGTTATACTGACAATTAGAAGTTATTAAAACTAAAAAATAAAATGTGCTCACTTTCTTATGTTGGGCTAAATTAAGACGATTAAATTATGACTTAAAGTAGAACGTCTCGGTTACGTATGTAACCCTCGTTCCCTGAAGGAGGGGATGGAGACGTCACGTCGGTGACCGACGAATTGGGATCTCGCTTAGAGAGACCAATCCACTTCGAGTGTAAACTAAACGAGCCTATGCACATTGGCATGCGGTAATTGCATACCAGGTGCAACGCATACCAGGTTTTTGCTGAGGAGCTGAGCCGGTGACCCGTCCGCTCAGCGGTGGTACAGCAGCCGTGGTGACGGGACGTGACGTCTCCTTTTCCTCCTTCAGGGAACGAGGGTTACATAAGTAACCGAGACATTCCCTTTCAGTCCGTCACTCCGAGTCACGTCGGTAACCGACGATTTGGGATCCCTACCAAAACGCCATGGATGCTC
>NW_015537948.1:145611-170226 GCF_001515605.1 Sinocyclocheilus anshuiensis
ACCGAGACGTTCCCTTTCAGTCGGTCACTCTCGACGTCATGTCGGTGACCGACGAATTGGGATCCTTACCAAAGTGCCATGGATGCTGCCCCTTCCAGTGTCCTGTGTGAGCCGCCTGCGCCCCTTTTTGGGCTCGCAACAAGAAGACCAGTCACTGTTGTCATAGCACTACCCACTCAGTGAGATTGGATAACACTGGGAAAACATACCCGTACCACTTGGAACAGGAACATTGCGGAAGCCCCATCCTTCCCGAAGAAGGTTTCGGAAGCACTTACACATATGAACAACCGTTTAGGTGCATATGGAAGATTAGAGGTGATTATAACTCTCTTGAAAATGGCTGAAGTCTGCCGGGGAAACACGGGCTCTGAGGCCATACCGTGATCTTTACAAAGACGCACCCGTGTAAGCTCTTTTAGAAAAATAGCCTCTTTCAAGGAAATGCTCTTTTAGGTGCTGAGACACACAGGGGAAATGGCCGCTTGCAGCACGACAGGGGTAGTGCAGCCTGATGTGCGCAACCCACTCGACACAGAAATGACCACCGCTGAAGTGCCGTCCGCCAACACAAGAAGCTCCCTAGAGTGCGCTAGACTCGTCACACACGAAGCAGTTTGTTAGGAAAGTGAAGCTGGTCCGAAGTGAAAAGCTGGTATGCGTTGTACCAGCTGCCTTTTTATGCTCACGCTGTGATCAGCGGCAGCTGGATGCAATTACCGCATGCCAATGTGCTTTGGCTCGTTTAGTTTACACTCGAAGTGGATTGGTCTCTCTAAGCGAGATCCCAATTCGTCAAGAGTGACCGACTGAAAGGGAACTAACAATCTCAGTTACCAAAACCTTTGAGCATGCTTGACTGATTTTCAGCTACAAGTACCATTCTGACTCCCAGAGTGCATTGCGTCATGAATAAATTAAGCAGTTGCTTTGTTTTACTATTTTCTGGCTTTATTCGCCAATTTTATTAGCTGTCTTTATTGACAGTATTGCTGCAACAAAGACAGCAAAAATGTTTTGCAATGTTCAGAGTTTTATTATAAAAATTAATTAGATTGTTACCATTGTTGTGTATTGCGTGCTAAATGTTGATATCTGTGTGTGACATAATTAGAGGCGCATGCAAGAAGAAGTAAATTAACTGTAATATTAGTCTGTCTATGATATGTGTGTTAATAGTTATTTTAGTAGATAAGGACTTTACATTGCCACATCAAATTAGTTTGGTTATGGATTAGTCAGTGCTGTAGTTTAAAGTTAGTTCGCACACACACACACAGACATTTATATTACTTGTCTTCCTTAGAAAGCACTATTAGCTGTGATTTCTTGTAATACCATTTCCCTGATAGGAAGAAAATTATAGTTGTCACGATCACCAGATAGCCACCAGAGGGCACTCCATCCCATACCTTTGCCACTCTAACATGGACTTCATTCCCCATAATCCTTTGCAAACACTCATCAGCACTCATTGTTTGCACCTGTGTCTCATTAACCCTGTCTGTTCACCCTTTATAAGCCTGGTTCATTAAGTCATTCATTGCCAAGTCACAGCTGTGCTTGCTCGTGTCTTGTTTTCCTGGTTCTTGATATTTTGCCTGTTTACCTGGATTACTCTGTTTGACTCGGCCCTGAACTCCGTCGGTGTTTGGACTGCTCATTGCATTTGACCTCATCCCTTTTTTGACCACGAATGTGGATTATCCTTCTAATAAACTTGGATCCTCAGCCTTCATGTCCCCATGCAGCTTTGTGACAATAGTAATACAAGAGATGTGTGCCCAACCAGATGGAACACTAATCACCATAAACCATTTTAGGGAAACAATTAATTTATGAAGTCTTGTGTGAACAAAATGTTTAGTTGAATTGACAATTTAACAAGATTCAAGATTATTTTGGAAAATAAGTGAATGTGGCTAAAGAGAAAGATAGAAAGAAAAATTGTATTAAGATTTGTCCCGCCTCAGAAATTCCTTTTTTCTTGCTTGACATAATGGTACTTATACTAATCAATTTATCTAACTTGAGTTTTCTTGAGTATCAGAGGCATACAGTAGAATGCAAATAGTACAGATTACTAGATTTTTAAAGTTAAGTTGGACAATAAAGTTAACTAAACCATGTTAGTTAGAACATTTGTTAGGTTTTACAGTTATTTTTCGTGGTGTCACACAGGTTAACTCTTTTTCTTGATTTTTTTTTTTCTCGTGATATTGTTTATTTTCAGAGATGATTCGTTCGGCCACACCGTTCCCCCTGGTCAGTTTATTCTTTATGTTCATTGGTTTTGTGCTCAGCAATATCGGACACATTCGGCCACATCACACCATACTGGCGTTTGTCTCTGGAATCTTCTTCATCCTGTCAGGTACACTTCCTCTTCCTCCTCTGTCTTTCTGACCTGTCTTATTTGTCAGACTGATGTTTGTCTGTCTCTCAGGTCTGTCTCTGGTGGTTGGTTTGGTGCTCTACATCTCCAGCATAAATGACGAGATGTTCAACAGGACCAAGAGTAATGAGGCGTATTTCAGCTATAGGTACGGCTGGTCGTTTGCGTTCGCTGCCATTTCCTTCCTGCTCACTGAGGTAAAAAGCTCTTTCATTCAGACACTACCATCTACTGTCATTCTTCTCTCACTTTTCTCCATTATTAGGGCATTCGCACAGAATTGAACTTCTATGCGGTTAATACTGCCTGAATGTTTAATGTACTGATTCCATTCAAACGGTGTTTTGCGCATAATTTTAGTCTTTAAAGAAATGTAAGATTAAAGAATGTCAAAGGGTTCAGTGCAATTGAAGCTCTACAGTATATATTTGTGAAATGCTGATGATTACCACATGCTATCATTTAATCTTCCTCAGTTTGACACAAAATCTGCAGTAATGACTGTGCTCAGTGCCTTACTGCTCTTTCTGTTGCAGTGGTAGTGTATATACAGTATGTACTGAGCATTACATACCCAGATGAGTACATTTGTCAAAATGAGCAGTATGCAACAGAGCATACCTACTTGAATACTGAACACTGAACCTCCATTTTCAGTGTGATGAATGAATTGTAAATAGTTCACAAGCAGTCACAATTTTTAACATGTCTTTGATAGGCTCTTAAGAATGTAGGTCTTTCTTGAATCATTTCCCTTGTGAAAAAAAAGAAGTGTGCTGTTAATTGTATTGGAAGTGCACTTTGTAGTGTACTTCAAATCTTAAAAGTATGTTTTTAAATATTGTACTTGCAGATAATTGAATATTACTGAAATAAAAGGCTACTTAAGTTTCTTAACTTTATTTCTTCTTTGTTTCTTAATAGACTTATGTAAGCTTTTTAAAAGTGACCTTTATCACGTCAAAAAGTTTTACTGTAAAGAACAAATTAGTGTTTATATTTTAAGTACTTAATTATAATTGTAACTGTTGTGTGTGTGTATATATATATATATATATATATATAACTTAACCTTCATCGTTAGAAATATTTAATGAAAATTAAATACTTGACATACAAGTTTCAATAGAGATTATATTAAATTTTAGTTTACCATAAATGCTTGTCAGTACATTCAGCAGTATAGCCATATTTAAAACACAGTAAAGCAATTCTGAAACTACTTAAGGATCAAGCACTCAACTAAGTTCAACTAATTGCATTTAATATAAATGTAAACTATAATACTATATTTCTAATACTATAAACTATATTTCATTTAATTGCAAATAACATTCAATTAAGAGTCTGAAAACATTACATTCAGTCCAGGACAGTGTATTCTTTTAAATCATATAAATATAGCCATTATAAATAATCTTTTTAAATATATGTTCAAGTGTACTTTTTTTAGAAAGTTTAATTGAACTAAAGACTGAACTAAGATTTCACAAAACTGAAAAAAAAAGCAAAACAGTTTTATTTCCAAGATAATGATTAGAAGCCACATGCTGATTTAAGCATGCAATGTGATGAGATCATGTGACAAACTACATTAGGTCATGCGACAACAATGCAGCATGCATGCATGCTTAGTAGCCCAATCTTAGTATATCACCCTGTAGCCCAAGACTGGTTACCCACTGAAGCTAAGCAGGGCTGAGCCTGGTCAGTACCTGGATGGGAGACCTCCTGGGAAAACTAGGTTGCTGCTGGAAGAGGTGAGCGCTATATAAATGTAATTAATTATTATTATTATTATTATTTCATAATTATGGCAATTACTAGATGACAACCTGGGACGATTTAGCTGTTCACATCCTCAAACTTGGAATTATGAGACCCAATACTACTGTTTGAAACGTTTATTGTGGAATAATGCCTGTTTCACTTACAGTTCAAAACTCACTGTTTCACTTACAGGAAAATCTCCCTCTGACCTACACAGTTGACTCACGTCATCCTTGCTCAGTGCATTGCGTGTTAGCCCAGACTCTTGTTAGCTCTTTCGTTTGCTTTCACTATTGTATTTTCACTGCTTTCCTTTGAAACCTTTTAAAAGTGCACTTGTGTGAGCCTATCTGCAATGATTTTCATCTCAATGTCAAATGGCACTTGGCACCCCATAGTGAATTACTTGCCATTTATTTATTAATTAAACACTTTTATTGCATATAGATATTAGTCTCTCTCTCTCTCCTTCTGTCTATGTTTCGTACAAAGTTTCTAAATACATTTTACCTTTTTACATAAACCATCAGTCATCATTAGTCATAATCAAAACTAGCTTTTCTGTTCTTGCCTAGTATTTCCTTCAGGAAATGTTTTCTTCTCTCTGTTCAGAGTGCAGGTGTGATGTCTGTCTACCTGTTCATGAAGCGTTACACAGCGGAGGAAATCTACCAGCCCCACCCCAGCTTCTACCGGCCGCGCCTGAGCAACTGCTCCGATTACTCTGGTCAGTTCCTTCAGCCCACCGCCTGGACGCGGGGACGCAGCCCGTCAGACATCTCCAGCGACACCTCGCTCCAGATGAACGCCAGCTACCCTGCCCTGCTCAAGTGCCCTGACTACACCCAGGTGTCTTCCTCTCCCTGCTGAAGCACAGGGAATGAGTTCAGTGTTCATCAGAACTGAGTTTAAACATATATGTGTGTCTTTGCCTTATGATAGGGAACAGACTGATAGAATGTATGATTGTAATTTTCCTGTTCTGTAGTGAGCTTGAACTGATGACTTTGTTCCAGCAGGTGGCAGTATAGTATTCATCTCTGATGAATAGTGTGATTCACACACTTAAGATGTATAATCATTGAAGTTTAATGTACAACTGAGTGTCGATCCATGTAAATATGTATGGTGCTTATACAAATATGAATTGTAGCCGTTATGGAACACTAGCCTTCAACTAGATCAATATGCTTTCAAGAATAGCCTAAATGTGTATTATATATGTATTGTGATATAATATCTATTCGTATCAAATTGTATTCTTATAGAGGTTGTTCTGACAAAATTATTAGTAAATAAGTGCAGAAATTGTCTTTATATCTATAGAACAAAATGAACATGCAATTTACATATAATGGATAAAATACAACGGAACAAATGTACCATGAATCTCACTAAGATCGTGTATTATTGCACAGCTGAAATGAAACGTATCAAAAGTAGAACAACTGTAAAAATTAAACTGCCAATCTTTTAAATATTTGTGATGAGATTGTAATAATATAGTTGTCCACAGCTTACTTTAATTTCTTTTCTGCCATTAATATAAAATGGACCAAACTGAAACGGTTCTTTGTAGACATTCAACATTTCTTTGGTTCATCCATGTTTGATAAAACATAGCATAACACAGTACAGTATACATATATTACAAACGTTGCTTTTCTCATGTTTATTTTTATGTAAAGCATGTATCTGAAGTGTTGTTTTGTGTTTTTTCATAGCTATGATGACGCTTTTTACATTAATATTTTGTATTGCATTTACAGTGCAATGGATATAATCTATACATGTTACAAACCTTTCCTGGTTTTGCTTAATTCTTCAGTGGCCATCCTTTTATTACGGTAGATTCCAGCTCCGCTTACTCTTGGCTCCTCAAAACCAGCTTTTCACTGTTCATATCACTTAAATACACTGAAACTGTTCGATAGAATGTGATTTAGTGCGATTTCAAAAAAGTAGTGTGTTCATTTTATGATCAAAGTTGGATCATATAGCTCTGTGTGATGTGTGAGGGGAGGAAAAATCACTCGTGAAACGTTTACCTTTATGAATGTTTTATGTATTTATATTTAATGTACAGTTTGACCAATAGCTTATACAGACATATAAAAATTAATCTGGAGCCCCAAAGGGCATTGGAGATAGTATTCTGCCCTTGGACAGGGCTGCTATTTTACAACCACATATAAATGGCTACTGGATTAAAAAAACAAAACAAAACAAAACTTAATTTTCCAGAATTGCAAGGTGTTTTTCCCTGACAGAAGTACATTAGTTTAAGGCTGCTGAGCAAAGAGCCCTAACATTAAAAAGCCAGTAGATTTATATGCTACAGATTGTACTTACACAAAAAAAAAGACAAATGTTTACAGTATTTACACATAACTTAGATCTATAGTTTACCAATTATGAGTAGAATAAAATCATTTCACGAAGAAAATAAATATAAAAAGATATTCAACTATACTTGTCATAAGAACACAAAAGCAAGCAAATTCATTCAAATTACATCAACACATCATAGATAGTGTTATCTAAGACCAGAATGGAAAGGTTAGAAACTAAATGTATGTGTTCTATATTTGCTGTTTCTTACTCTAGCAACATGAAATCAGTCCAGCTGACTCCAGACTGCCACCTAGTGTTAGCATTGGATCATTAATGTCGATTTGAGCTTCTAGTGCTGAGGTCACATGCACGCAGGAAGTCTTAGCACCATACGAGATAACAGCCACGCAGGCTTATTAGGGCCTTTCGCACCGCGGGAACCTTTTCATAGTACCAGAACTAATTGTGGAACTACCCACTTTTTGGCGTTTTCGCACCGCCGGAACTGGGTGTGATTTTAGTACCGGACTGCCTTTTTCGAGAACCAAATTAGCTCCTACTCCGGAGTTTAAGTCACTTCCTTGTTGGCCTCACAAGAGAGAGCGGGAGATTGCCGCTTGGGCAAGAATGGCTTATATTTCCAAAAACCTGCAGCACTCGGGCAAACAAAAGTGCGTACGTCTGCTCAGACCCTGACGTGGCGCTACGCTCTTTTCAACGTCAAAGACCGTTTTTATAAATATGAACGTTGCCGTGGATTTTTGCGTACGCACACTCTACAATCAAATCTGTGCATACACACGTTTTATAAATGAGGCCCCAGGACTCTCGAGTGAGGTTTTCCAGGTTTTCCGAGGTCCAGGTTTTCACACCAACATCCATGCAAATACAAACAGAGCAGGACAGCTGTGTTTTTGTACGAATAGAAACACAAGAAAGGAACTATAAACATGAATTCTTCCGCTGCTGGGCCCGTCAAACACACACTCGCACAACGGCTGTCCCAGAAGGCAGTGTGTGTTGCAGGCTTTGGGGAAGCGGTTTGGATGCAGATTTCACTTCTTGTTGGCGATTCGTCTCTTCCTGGTGGCCAGCATGTCATAGAAGGGGTCCCGGCTGATGCTCGCTCTGAAGGAACCAATTAAAGGAGATGTGAGGAGAGGCAGAGAGACTTCGGCATCTTTGATATGGAAATGTAGCACATAATATACACTACACACCCCTGTCTTAACTGCATCATAGAAAGTAGTTTGTTCAGTGACCCAGTTTGGTTTCCATGGTTTCTGAGGGCAGACCCCGCCCCCATTTAACCCCGCCTCTCATTTTTGATGGGCGTTTCAGTGCAAGCTGACCGCTAAGGCCACACCTGCTAAGATTAAAGGCTGATCAGCGACCGATATCTAACGTTCCTGTAAGGGTGAGTGCTCTACAAAGAGCTCTATGAAGAGTCATAAATGCTCTGCTGATGTTGCCTCAGTTTTCACGGCTAGAAATCTTGTTAGCACTGCTCATAGTGTGAAACTCATCCTCCACTGCAGGAAGTGCTTCTTTCGTTGTGAGGAGACTACAGCTGTGTTAGCTGCCTATGTAGACAGCATTTTAAGGCATCACATGTGCGCTCCAGACACATAGATGGCAACATTATGCTGCTTTATAAGATACCTTGCCAAAATCTGAGGCGGCATCACATGTATAATTCATTTACTAGGTAATCCCATAATGCACTGTGATAAACTCAGTGTAAAATGTACTGTATTTAGTTTAATGCTATTTATTTTTCATATGTATTACAATATTGTGCTGTTAGCTTAGCAACATGCTAATGTTACAATCTACTGGAATGACAAGTGACAAACACTCTTGTTGTGTGTGTGGCATGAGTTGCCTCTTGTGAAAAGAAGTACACTTTAGCATACTTTTAAATCAGTGTGCTTTATTTCCAAGTTAAAAAATACTTTTTAAAGGTAAAACTTTGAATTTAACCCTATTACTTTTTAAATAATGGAATTACAAACAGTCATGAAGGTGTACTAAATACACTTAAGTGGGCTTTTATTCATTCATATTATTTTATCTGCAAGTACAGTTCTGTGCAGCTCACTAGGTTTTAGAACAGAGCTATGCTCTTCCTTTTTTGAAACTATCTCCCTCTCTAAAAAAAAAGAAAACACTAAAAATAGTTGAGTTCTTGGAGATGCAGAGCAGAATGAGTATTCTTTGTATCTTTGTTATGCAGAGGCTGCTGAGTGTGTTTGTTTTTGAATGTGTTTCATTTCCACACTCTAAGTTCGGAATAGTATAGTATTTCTTTAGTATGTAATATCTGAATCTGAGTTTTTGATTGGACTGTCACAAATTAAAATTAAAAATTAAAAATGCAACAATTACATTTTTTTCCCCAAAATTCCAGTAGCAAGTCCAGGGGGCGGGGTTGGATCCACATCTAGGGGGTGGAGATGGGTGGGTTTAGGGATCAGGGGGTGGAGACGGGTAGGTTTAGGTATATGTAAAGTGGGAGGAGTTGGATCTGGATCCAACCTTGCTCCCTGGATCTTGTGTGGATGTATGAGGATGTCATGCCATATTGTTCATGTATTATTTTTTCAATTGCTGTTAGTAGGCTATATAGGATATACTATACGGCTTTAGCAAGTAATTATCTATTTCGAAAATACCCTTAATCTTTCTAAATATTTCTGCACTAATTCTAGGGAAGCATCTTAAGAATTCTGCTGAATGGATTTTAAATGTGTTCAAATTAAGTTCTACATTCTAAGTTGCGTGGGCTCAGATTCTGCACAGCCATACCCATCAGCTACACTGCCATAACTTATTTCTGCTGAATGACTTAAAACCCATGGGAAGCCCTTGTTTTTGTTCCTGAGACTGCTTCCAAAGCGTGACTGAATGGTCCTCTATCCTGAGCACATAAAGCATGATTACAGATAAGCAGATAAGGATTGTGGGTCATAACTGTGCCGACTAGGCAAAATGTGCTTGTGATAAACCCCCTCATCCTACAGCATGTCTCTGAGAGGTGAAACACGCTAGTGCTAGGCCTGGATTAGCGGAGAGAACAGGTCTGCAACAGGTCTGTTGGTCCCGCTGGAGTTGATGGCTTGTGGGGTGGTTAAGCTCTGACTAATCTCCACTGATGCCCCATGAAAACACTGGGCTGTTGATGAGGGGGAGGTACAGGGGTTTTGTGATGAGACTGATATTTCTTTTCAAAACACCATCATGACTAGTGCTGTTAAAATCCATTGATGTCCCAATATGAACCAAACCACAGCTGATAGCTCTGTTCCAGAAAATAGTGAGGTGAAACTCACAAAACATGTCAATAACATGTCTGGGTCTGCGACCATTAAGTTTTTTTGCTGGGTTAAATAAAAATAACATTTTACTACAGTAATGAGAATCTAATTTGTGAATCTGATTTGCTATTGTAAAATGGATTTGAAACCAAATGTGCTGTATAAATCACTATCCAAATAAACTTGACTCAAAATTTACAAAACAATTACAAAAAAGCAAGCGGAAATATGTTTAATGCTCATAAAAAATAATCTCACAAAGCAAATAAAAATCTTTATGGTCCTAAAAGACCTTTATTTTATTTACCCAAATATACAGTTGTTTATTTTTTTTTATTTTTTGGAGTGTAAATTATCACTAATGAGGCGGTCATGGATGTTTTTTATCGATGCATCAAGAAAACATGCAAACACTTGTAGAAGCAAGCTAAAATGCCATGGTTGCTTCATCAAATGAGTTTTTAACTCAGGTTTGCTTTGGTTAACATTAGGGCTTTCAAAATGGCTGAAAAACTAAATTCGAAATTTGTACTTAAATATTATTAAAATTCGAAATATATTTGAATTTAAAATGCATAATTTCAGTTAGGGTGAAGAAAAGCTTTTGGCTTCTCTCCTGAGGCCACAAGAGGGCGTATCGAGCAAAATATTACTAATGCACGTTTATTCAAAGTGCATAATGTTTAAAATAATGTTTATAAACCAATTATAATTAATTAAGTTGCTTAAACAACTATAAACAAAACAGCATCATGTATGTATGCATATTTAAAGGGGTCATATGATGCTATTTTAAAGATCATTATTTTGTGTATTTGGTGTAACAGAATATGTTGACATGCTTTAATGTTCAAAAAACACATTATTTTTCAAATACTGTACATTATTGTAGGTCCTCTATGCCCCGCCTCTCTTTTTTTTTTAGAAATAGCCTTTGTGCACAGCCAGCCTTGTACTCTTCTAGGTTCAAAAAACTGTCGTCCATAAAATGCGTTGCACAAATTCGAACATCTGGGTTGTGCTGTTCTGTTGTAGGGTCATTCTATGGAAACGTCCATTTTTCTGTCCCTAGCCTTTACAGAAATATTACACTTGAAAAACAATTTAGTGTTACAATTTTTTGAATATTTTAAAATAAAACAGTATGTTATTTGAACAATTACACCTTCTTGAACCATCTATGTGGCAATATTTGTTTTTAATTAATTATAAAAGATTCCAATCACCACAAAACTGCTCGTCCCCACAGCCATGTACAGAGGGAAAGTGCTTTATTTTGAGGTCAAAAACAATACCATGATTGACAGCATGTGGTTTGATACCTTGCAGCAGACATTTTGTAAAATGCATTTTTCATGAAAATTGTCACTGGTGTTACTGTCACTGGTGTTACCTTTCTTATGGGTAACACCAGTGAAGATCAGTTTATGGTTATGTTCTTTTACTAACTGCTTTCTCTAATTGCCAAATGTATGCCAAACGTAACAACTGAGTCTTAACTACTTAATTATAGTTGAAGAATAAGGATCTTTGGTCTTATGTATATGTCACTGGTGTTTCATTGTGTCACGACCAAAACGCCATAAAGTCTCGAGATATGTTTTTTCAAAGTTAAACTTGCATTAATTTTACATGGCTTTCTAAACATGCGGCTATTTTGTGCAAGATGCGAGTGCAACGGTGATAGATGTCCCGCTAGAAAATGCGCAAAATATGTGTTCTGTGTAAACGGCTTGGTTTTAGTTTTGATGTAAACAAGATCTTCTCTGCATTGATGTTCTCTTTTTCCTCAATATTTTGAATGAACAACGTAGCAGCAGTGAAATAAATTTATGTAAAATGTATTTACATAAATAAATCTTAACCAATGATTCCTAATTGCATCTACTTCCGGAAGGCCAAATAATGTGCTTTTGCTTTCGCACTGAATCACACAGTGTCTCCCTGAAATTCTAATTTTTTTTTGACAGCCCTAGTTAACACTATTGGTTAGGTTTAGGGTCAGGTTTAGTGTGAGAGGAACATTATGTGTAATGTCATCACTGTATTTCTTCAGCAAGTGGGTGAAAGCCAGTGATGCGAGCACTGAACAAGACTATTTAATGATTAGAATATGTTCAATAGGAAGGAAATCCTACTTAATGGATTTGATCCATTCCTCCTTCTCCTCTGGTGTGGGTGCTGATATCCTGTAGACGACGTGGTTTCCCTCCACTACCCTCCCATCTGCCTCTGTCTTACACGCCTTGATCACCTGCCCTTTATGGTTGGGATTGTACAACTCGAAGCAGTTCTACATGAGGAGACATAACATGCTGTAAGGCATGATGTTTTCATGATTCCGTACAGCTCTAACCTTCGAGTTTGTTTGGGCACTCACAGGTTTCCGGGGCTCCTCCACCTCTCTGATGCTGAGGTTCTCCAGAGGAATAATTCCACGTGGTTCCTTGTCCTGTAGGCAGGAGAAACCCATCAAAATGCATCTGGGATGAGAATAACCCCTCAACCAAGTGTGCCAAATCCTGTTCCTGGAGATCTACCTTCCTGCAAAGTTCAGCTCCAACCCTGATCAAACACAACTGAACCAGCTAATTAGGATCTTCTGGAGCACTTGATGATTACAGACAGGTGTGTTGGATCAGGGTTGGAACTGGACTCTGCAGGTATGTAGATCTCCAGAACAGGATTGAGACCCCTGGTGTACAGTACACCCTAGAAAAGACGTACTTAACAACACAACAATAACAAAAACTCCTTACTGTTGTGTACTCAAAATAGTACAGGCAGTTGTCAGTCAGAATAAACCATCTTCTCTTCCAAGTTTTTACACGTCCTCCTGCAAAGAAAATTAAACAGAACTGATGAACCATCAAAACAAGGCCAGTGACCCAGTTTCTGAGAATAACATACACCTCCTGTTTCTCATTTCAGGAATATCATCAATAATATCTTCTGGTATAACACTAATTTATTTGCAAATTATCTTGCCAAGTTTAGTTCTGCATCATCACAGTCTAAGATATTTTCTTAAAAGTTTTTCAGCGCTATGTTATAATATTTTTTCCTGTCCCATTTTAACAACTCTCTGTAAACTATGAATTGGTTGAATTCCTTAAGAGTTTGAGATTGTCCTAAATACCAGCCTCAGCCCTTGTGGTCCTTATTCGAGTGACATAGATCATCTCCAGTGCAAGCTCTGCAAAAGGACACACTGAAACCATGAAGAGGCACTCTGGATTACTCTTCCGATTCATGACAAATAGGATACTATGATCTAGTGGACTTCATGGACACTTGCAATTGAAGGCCACAGGACCACAAGTCTACATCAAGTACACCATTTAAGACAGATGTGGCCTGTGGCACTTCAGAACAATGCTCTGTTGGAGCGGTCGGATATGTCAGTGGTGTAAGTCTGGGCAGGACTACACATTTCTTAAAACAATGGAAGATGGCAGACCAATATGGAAACTCATTTGGAAACAGTTAAGCCTTGTTCAGACTGTCAGTCCAAATCCAATTATTTGTGTATCCGGTTGGAATCTGATTTAAAGGGGGGGTAAAATGCTGTTTCATGCATTCAGAGTTGTTTACACTGTTAAAGAGTTGGATTCTCATGCTAAGCATGGACAAAGTTTTAAAAAACAATTTGGACGTATGACAGAGTATTTCTGTGCCAAAAATCTTACTTCTGGGTTCGTACAAGTTTCGGAGAGTTTTTTTCGATTGTGGCTCTTCATGACATAAACGAGGGTGGAACTCCTTATATGGGTATTTCTCCCGGAAGAACGCGCCCGCGCACGCATTGACCAGAGCAAGAGCGAGATCGCGCCCCTAAACGCACTTCATCCGGCGGCAGCGCTGCACGAGACTCGCTCGGGAAGAATGTCTCCAATCCAAAGAAGTGTGTTTTTGGTTGTAAGGGAAAGATAACTTTGTTCAGCTTCCCGAAGAATCCAGCGTTATGTAAACAGCGGATGCAGTTTGTTTTCCGGAGCAGCAACGGAGTTTCACAAGTGTGTTTGTTGACGAACGTTTTATAAACAAGGAGATTGGGTGAAACTGTGTGTGTTATGCCCCCTTTAAATGATTGACTGTCCACACTGTGTTTCACAACTGTTCAGAGCCGATTTGTGTGTCCCGTGGCACTCTTACTAAATATTTGCATTGGTTTCTATGGCAACGACACTGCGTTGCTTTGCCTACGCTAAAAAACAACAATAACAGCAATACAGTTTGCAGTACAAATGTTGTCTTACAACATGACGACGTGTTGTTGTCGCGCTGGATGATATGAGGCAGCGGCAGAATAGGATTTTAATAGGATTCAAAACCACATATGAATGTAGCTTGAAACAGATTTGTAAAAAACTGATTCAATGTGATTTTTTTTTTTCACACTCACTAAATATGATTAGATTCCAATCGGATATGCACAAAAATTGGATTTGGACTGACAGTCTGAACAAGGCTATTTTTGCAATTCTATTTGGATCGCTTGTGGTGCCTTTAACATTATCTTCAAGAACTGAAGTGGAGATTCCACATGGAGATTCTCTTGAATCTTTCAGAAAACAACACAGCTCAAATCTGTGAATTCTTGACTGCTCTGCCACAGAGCACTTGCCAAGCACAGAGGCCAGTGCACAACCCCAACTCAATTTCATCTCGGGACCACAGCAAGCGAAAGCAGAAATGTCTGGGAGCAATGCTACAATGAGAGAAGTTATTTGAGACAGATGTCAAAGAGAGCTTGGATCACAGCGCTACCCTTATTTGGTTTATTCTTCAGAAACAGTCGTGCAAGTCTTTTACAAAGAAGACAGACTTTACAAGAGTGTTCTAGATTGTATTTTTCGATTGAATTAGACACAACGTCTCATGCAAAGCATCTCTCTCGTGCACCCCCACACACTGCATGTTCTCATATACATTAAAGCCTCTGACTCATCTACAGTCATATCTTTCCCCTGCTGTATTCTAGAGCTAGCGGCACTCTTCTGTTCTGTTTTTGCCTGAAATAACATGGTGTATCCAGCACAATGCTGCCGCAGGCTTATCTACCGCCTCTCCTGACTCCAACATCTCCAACCCACAGATGCTGAACGCAACAAAAACGCATGGAATAGAGTGAGATTAGAGTCGTGCTATCTGCAGTTCCCTACTTGCAATTCTATTCCCATGTCGTACTTTCACTGTCTCTGATGTTCATCTGAATGACGCCACCTCAGTCACAAAAGATGGCAGCATGAGAGACATTCAAAGCACTAATGCAGCTCATGGCAATGAAGGCCACTCACAGATGGGAAATGAGGGTCGTCTCTAGGGTGAGAGATCACAAGTGATGTTTCACGGTTTGCGGCTCTCGGTGAGGGAGCAGAATGGTTGAAGGACGATGACACAATCCCAATGACTCTATTAACACATGCAAGCTTCTGTTAGTTCTGGTAACATACAAAAAATAAAACCTTAATATAACTCCTATTTACTACTATACACTCCCATTTATTATAGAAATTATTGTATTAAAGGGGTCATATGATGCTATTTTAAAGATAATTATTTTGTGTATTTGGTGTAACAGAATATGTTGACATGCTTTAATGTTCAAAAAAAACATAATTTTTCAAATACTGCACATTATTGTAGGTCCTCTATGCCCCACCTCTCTCAAACACGTCGTTTTCAACAAAGGCCCCTCCTTTGACAAGCACAGTCTGCTCTGATTGGCCAGCTGAACCAGTGCATTGTGATTGGCCGAACACCACAAGCACGCGTCGGAAATGTAACGCCCCTTACCATAATCGCTAGCTTCAGCTTTCAAAGTAAATATCAAGACAGTTAATAATGTAGTTAGTTTTACCATCAGTTCAAGCCCGAAAGGGCAACAGAGTCGCGTGACAGACACAGTGATGATGCAGTACACAAGCCGCGGTTAAGACAGCTGACGTGCTATGATTTCTGACAGGCAGTTCACTCTCCTGGGATGTGACCCTGTTCCCCTCTCACACACACACACGACGCGTTCGTTTTAGGTAGGCGTGGTTGACTCTTAACTTTTATAAAGAATATCTCTTTGGATTTGAGACTTTAGTCTTTGCAACTTTACAGATCTTCTTTATGCACCAAGAGCTTGTAACACTCCAAAGAGAAAGGAAAACTTGAAATCGCATCATATGACCCCTTTAATATAACTCCTATTTACTACTATACACTCCCATTTATTATAGAAATTATTGTATTAAAAAATCTCTGCATTTCATCTCTGCTCTAGCTTGCTCCATGACAAATTGTTTGTGATGTTCCTCATTATATCGCTTTGGATAAAAATGTCTGCTAAATGAATAAATGTACCGTTGTTTTGGCCAGCAGAAATTGCAAGTAACAAACTTTATAATTCATAACATTTAACACATATGTAACTTGCTCCAACCTGATATTTATGAAGAATCTCATCAAAACCTTATAGTTTTAAAGACTTTGTGACAACTTCCCTGTGATAACAGAGAAATAATTGCTGTTGATATAATTAACAGGAAATTAATATAGATACTGAACTTATGGTCACATTATTTGATTATTTCTTAACATTATTGAGTTATATAGAATATTTAAATAAATTCAACCTATAAATTTATCTTTTATTTTTAATCCGTTTTTACAGATTTTGTCCATTGAGCAATAATGTTTTGGTGGTTATGTTCCAAATACTTTGGACCTAAGGTGGGAAAATGATTTTTGGAAGTAGTTCAGTAGTTTTTGAACTTAATTCAAACAAAACAAACAAATACATAATGATACATAAAAAATCATTAAGTGTTTCTCAAGCAAATGCATTCATATTAACTGTTCTCAAGTAAATACATGTTTGTTTTTTATCTAATTTTGTCCTTGCATTTCCTCAGTCGAGTTCAAACATTTCCAGTGTACATTGCCACAAATCCAACCCCGGATATTTTTAGTGAGGAAAACTATAATTATTTGAGTGGAAAAAGCTCCTCACCGCTTACTGCTGAGGGGGACACATAAAGATTGTGTGGGTAGTATGTGTACCTTCATTATTACAATGTATATAGGACTCCTGGGACATTACATAGTAAACAAGGAATTTGTGTGTCCCGAGCCAAACAATACAGCTGAGGTGTGATGCTAAATCAGACCATGTGCACTAAACTGACCTCTGACCCCAGCAGCAGCCAGTCAGAGAAGACAAACCTAACAATATACATATCCCTACAGACAGGAAGTAGGAAGGCCTTGAATGACAGTCAGGAAAGGATAAAATGAAGGTTACAGGAGATGAAAAGAGGCACCAGAGGTTGAGATGAGGGCATGATGGGATAGATCTGTCCTGGTTACGTACCTCCTGTAGAGACAGCCAGTCACAGGAAAGAAAATGAGGGCAGAGGTCAAAGGGCAAAGTGTGTAAGCAAAACAAGAAGGAATGTTCAACATCAATACATGACAAACAAAGCACCACCACAACATACAAATACACATTTAGGACAAAATGACACACATAATGTTAGGAGATGGGAGACGGGACATCAGAAACACACAAAGAGCTGTCATTTGCCTGACAAACAAATAAAAGAGACACATAAATGAAACACAACAACTACAAAACAGGGATTCATTTGTGGATCCAGATCGGCTCCCTCTAAGAAAACTAATCTTGTATAGTCAGACATTGAACTATCGGCATGAAGTCTGGTCCACATTGGAGCTTATTCAATAACTGTACTATAAAACAGTAAAAAATTAAAAAATAAAACTTCTAAACGACAAGTCAAGTCACCAATCATAGATTTGTTTTCACGTGCCATTTAAACGTGGGTTTATCTGAAGTGTTTTTTAAATAATAATGCAGAAAATTTGTATGCACTTACTGCCTGTCTACAAGTACACTATTTCACAGACACAACTCAAAAAACAAAGCTAAACACAGTCGTTTATGGCAACACTTTATTTTAAGGACCAATTCTCACTATTAACTAGTTGCTTATTAGCATGCATATTACTAGCATATTAGCTGTTTATTAGTACGTATAATGCACATATTAATGTCTTATCTTATCTGCATGACCATATTTTAGATCCCTTAATCCTACATCATAACTAAACTTAACAACTACCTTACTAACTATTAATAAGCAACAAATTAGAAGTTTATTGAGGCAAAAGTCATAGTTAATAGTGAGAACTGGTCCCTAAACTAAAGTGTGACACAGTTTACTTTCCACTAAGTGCAAAATCACACTCAAACAATATTTATCAAAGCTCTAACATCTTTTCAGATCTTTTAAAGATTTGATGCCAGTAAACTGCCAAAAAAAGACGAAATACAGTAATTATTTTTCCCCTCAGAAACACTCATTGTGGCACTCATAAACATAGCTCTGTACCCAGGCGGACTGAAAAAAAATTTGTGTAATGTTGTCCAAAGATTAGAGATTACCACATCCATTTTGCATCAGATTACAAAGTAAAATGGGTTGTGAATAGTGTTTCGTTAGTTTACATTCTGCTTGCTTAAAGTTTCAGTTGGGAGTTACACACCATTTTTTCTTATTTATGTGTCCCTTCCTCCCCTGCCAGATCCAATAGGAGCCCTTGCTCCAGCACCTCATAATTTACAAATTAAACTATCACATCACTCCCTGCCTGTGAGAAAGCAAACTCAATAGTAACAGCCAAAAAATACACTGCATACTGCTGTCATCTTATTCTTGTCTCCTTACAATATGTTTCCCTACTAAACTGCACACTTTTCATTAGTGGCTCTAACTCTATTTGTCAGGCGCTCTGTTCCTATGAGACGGTGTACTTCTGCTGAAGGAATCCCTCGCAGTGATGAGAAAAACCCATTAGGATGTTAATGAGCAGCACTGTGTTCACAGCTTTCCCTGACACCACCTACAGGCTCCAACAGACCGCGGCGTAAAACCACATCTCGGCAGAAAATATCAGGGCAAAGGGACTGTAAGAGTCTGGTTCTGACCTAACTTGAGCAGCCAGCCCTCTCGGTCCGGGTTGAAGAACGTGTGTGTGAGGTCGTTGCCATCATCTTCAGGGATTTTAAAGGGCTCGCTCTTGATGCTCTCGTACAGGTTCTGCAAGAGAGAAGGGACGTTAGTGCGCTTAATGTACGCAGATGAGCACATTTACATCGCTGCATCTGTGAAATATTTAAAACAGTCCTATGGCATCTGCTGTATGATCGGATCAGAGGTTTCAAGTCAGTGGCCCAAATAAGACTGGAAGAAGAAAGAGGAGAGTAAATAAAGTTCTTGCAGTTAGTATTAGTAGAGCTTTTTAGCTAAGATGTATGGGACTCGATTGAGCTGGTTAATAATGTTTCAAAACACAGTTTTGGCCACCAAACTGGACTTTTCCAGTGGAAAGAAGATCATTAATGGCTAAATGCATAGTCTATAATTTCAGCATTGGCAATCACAGATCCAGTGTTGGGTCTTTACCCGGAGCAGCTCCTCTGGCAGGTCTCCTCCATCATTAATGCCTCTGTTCATGGAGATGAAACGCTCTACGGCGGGTTTGTCCCGGACGTTGGGATTGTGAAGACTGGTGTTTAACATAATAATGGCAAAGGACAGGACATAACATGTGTCTGCAAAGACAAAACAGATGCATAACTCAATAACTACACATACCACATAAGTCACTGCAGTTACTGCCGGCCAAAGGTTTGGAATCATTAAGACATGTTTTTGAAATAAGTATCTTATACTCACCAAGGCTACATTTGTTTGATTAAAAGTACAATAAAAACAATAATATTATTACAAACTGTTTTCTATTTTAATATATTTTAAAATGTAATTTTTTTCTGTGAATTTTCAGCATAATTACCCACAGTGTCACATGATCCTTCAGAAATCATACACTGATTTGGTGCTCAATTATAAATAATGGTTATTATTATAGCTGAATACTTTAGTTGAATAGTTGAATTTTTGCTGCTTAATGTTTTTGTGGAAACAATGATAATTCTTTTTCAGGATTCTTTGATTAAAAGTTAAAAGAAGAGCATTTATTTAAAAAGAAATCTTTTGTAGCATTATAAAAATTATGCATACCATCATTTTTAATCAATTTAATGCATCCTTGCTGAATAAAAATATTTTTATTTTTTCATTAAAAAAAAATAAAAATCTTACTCCAAACTTTTGAATGCTAGTGTATCACAGTTTCCACAGAAATATTAAGCAGCAAAAACTGTTCCCTGTCGATACTTCACTCGTACTGCGTCTGCTAAGATGCTATGGGAAAAAGTCATTTTTTCTCCTAAACTGAAGCCTTTTTTAATAACGCAGTGTAAGTGCACGGCCATTGGTTCGTGCAGTATACTTTAAAAATGAGCCAATGGCTCTACAGCAGTGCTGCACGAACCTATGGCCACGAAGCCCGCCAGAATGGGTGAGGCCATCTGGCTATATAAGCGGCCGCTTCGCCATATGATTCAGATTAATTCTCCTTCAGCGATGACGATCATCTCTTCGCTGTTCTAAAAGACTGGAAGCCGCTCGCCGTTGACACGCCTCGCTGTGGACAGAAGCTGATTCAGAAACCTGCGCCGCTCTGCTGATCTCGCTCCGCACTTCCAGCCCGAGCCGCTTTCAGTGTCCGAGCAGCTCTCAGCTTGTCCCCTGCTGCTATCCGGTGAGTTCTAAAATAGCAAATTTCTAAAGAGCTTATTTCTAGCGACATTGTTGCAAATGTCGCACTGCGAGTGTGGGGAAGGGCAGACTCCTGTCTGGAGAACACCCACACGGAGACTGCGTGCTCACTGAGACGGAATGCCTTCACTGAGAGCATGAGTCTTGCTCTTCTCCGCTCGCGGTCCGCCTTCTGTGAAGGCAGCTCCGCTCTCCCGTTTCTCCTCTCTCAACAAATCTCGGAGAAAGGAACAACAGAGACACGGAGCTGAGAAACCGGGTTTGAGTGATCCCACGCCGGCACAGAGCCGCGTGCTCGCTCTCCCCGCAGCGCACTGATCCGCCGGTGTGTTTACACGTGAGAATCAGCGCCCCTCGTTGATTCGAGCAGCTCTATCCTCTTAGGCAGATCGGAGTAGAAAGCTGTCACCTCTTATTGCTGACAGCTTTGCGTGTGTGTGCGTCGCTGAAGCTGCACTCACAAAGACAGGCTGCTTTCACCGAAAGCCACCCTACTCTCATGTTTCTCTTCTCCCAGTCACCTCCGAGGTGATGAATTTACTGGCAGAAGGAGCTGTAGAGAGGGTTCTGCCAGCTCAGGGCGAGTCAGGCTTGTACAGCCGTTACTTCCTCATCCCCAAAAAGGATGGCGGCCTAAGGCCCATCTTCAATCTCAGGCACCTGAATCGCGCCCTCATAGACGGCCATTCAGAATGATTACATTGAAACATCCTCTTGCAAGTATGCCCAGGGGACTGGTTCTTTTCACTGGATCTGAAAGATGCTTACTTTGACATCCAGATAGCCCCCCACCACAGGCAATTCTTGAGATTCACCTTCGAGGGAGTGGCTTATCAATACACGGTCCTTCCCTTTGGACTGTCCCTGGCTCCACGCACTTTCTCGAAGTGCATAGATGCGGCTCTTTCCCCTCTGAGGCAGAAGGGAATCCGCATTCTCAATTACCTCGACAACTGGCTCGTTGTCGAGGTCAACAGTCACTATCTCACAGAGCTCTCCTCCTCAGCCACTTGGAATGCCTGGGGCTCAAGGTCAATTTTGCCAAGAGTACACTGTCCCCCTGCCATCGAGTATCGTTCCTGGGAGCAGTGTTCGACTCAACCCAAATGAGAGCGGTGGTTGCCACAGAGCATGCTCTGGTCATACAGCAGCTCGTGGCTTCCTTCAAGGCCGGTACCTCTCGCCCCTTCAAGGCGTTTCAAAAGATGCTGGGCCTTATGGCTGCAGCGCCTTCAGTGCTAAAGTTGAGCCTGCTTCGTATGCATCCCCTTCAGTACTGGCTGAAATCGCGGGCTCCATCCCATGCGTGGCGTCATGGACGCCTGCTTATCAAGGTAGGCCTGTGTAATAGCCCTGACCCCTTGGAAGAATGCTCAGTGGATGGAACGGCGTTCCCCTGGGAATGGTCTTCAGGAGAAAGGTGGTCTCGACAGATGCTTACAAACGCAGGTTGGGCAGCTCTGTGAGAAGGAAAACCGGTCGGAAGTGGAGGACGGTCTTCACATCAACTGCCTCGAAATGCTGGCCGTATATCTGGCCTGTCAAACCTTTCTACCTGACCTGAGGGGACACCACGTTCTGGTCCGCTCATAGAGCATGACTGTGGTGTCCTACATAAATCGCCAGGGAGGGCTTTCCTCGAGACGCCTCTTTGTGCTGGTAGAGCGTCTCCTGGAATGGGCTCAGCTCAACCTGCGCTCGCTGAGGGCAATGCACGTTCTGGGCAAACTGAACCAAAGAGCGGACATGTTGTCACGAAGCAAAGTCCCCTCAGAGGAGTGGATGCTACATCTGCGGACGGTTCAAAAAATTTGGAAGGTCTTTGGCCAGGTCGGAAGTGGACCTCTTCGCCTCAAAAGACAACTCTTATTGCCCAATCTATTATTCCAAGGACAATGATGCATTGGCCCACGATTGGCCCAACCTCCTTCTCTATGCTTTTCCCCTGATCGCTCTGATCCCGCAGGTAATCAGACAAATCAGGGAACAAGAACGCAAGGTTCTCCTGGTGGCCCCGCTCTGGAGAAACCAGCATTGGTTGTCAGAGCTGTCGCAGCTGCTCGTAGCAGCCCCATGGCGGGATCTCCTCTCTCAGGCGAACAGGACAATATGGCACCCCCAGCCTGAGCTGTGGGCTCTGCATCTTTGGCCACTCAACGGGAGCCTGCAAGCCTCCCAGAGTGTGTTCTAAACACCATTTCTCAGGCTAGAGCTCCGTCTACAAGACGCCTCTACACCCTCAAATGGTCGGTGTTCTCCGCCTGGTGCTCAACCCGTGGCGAGGATCCGTCAGTCTGTGACGTATCGTTGATATTGTCGTTTCTGCAGGATCTGTTGGATAAGGGGCGCTCCCTATCCACGCTCAAGGTCTATGTAACAGCTATAACGGCTTCTCATGCCCCTGTAGCAGGCCAGTCAGTGGGCAGGAACAACCTTGGTGTCCGTTTTCTGAGGGGGCTGAAAGCTAGGAGGCTGAATCCACCCCGTCCCCTCACTGTCCCTACGTGGGACCTGCCCACTGTTCTGAGGGCTCTGAAAGGCGCTACCTGTGAGCCACTGTAGTCTGTAGACCTTCGGTCCCTGTCATTGAAAACTGCTCTGCTGCTAGCAGTAGCATCGGTCAAACGAATGGGAGATTTACAGGCGCTCTCTGTGAGCCCTACCTGCTTGGAGTTTGGGCCTGGAGATTCTAAGGTCGTCCTGAAACCGAGGCATGGTTATATACCTAAAGTGCTCTCTACTCCATTCAGGGCACAGGTCATTACACTCGCTGCACTTCCTCTCTCAGAAGAGGACCAGGAGTTGAACTTCCTTTGCCCATTCAGGGCGCTGAGAGTTGACATCGAGCGTTCCGCCCAGTTTAGGCAGTCTGAACAGCTCTTTGTTTGCTTCGGTGGCCGCAATAAAGGACATCCGGTCACGAAGCAGAGACTTTCTAAGTGGATAGTTGACGCTATTACGCTAGCTTACTCTTCCTTGGGCCTGCAATGCCCCATTGGAGTACGAGCCCATTCAACTAGAGGCGTCGCCTCTTCTTGGGCATGGTCTAGCGGCGTGTCCATTGCAGAAATTTGTGTGGCGGCCGGTTGGGCCTCGCCATCCACATTTGCTAGGTTTTACAACCTGGATGTCCCTGCCTTACAAGCTAGGGTTCTTTCTGCATAACTGACACGCACTTGCTTACGCATCACCACTCTGAGCAGAAGTTTGGCTGTAACACGCTCAAACCTATCAGATGATTTACTTGTGTGCTCTCGGCCCTCATGGGTGCCGGGGGTGTGCAAGTCTCCTGGAACGATCACTCAGGCCAGGCGTAACCTCTGTGAGCTTAGCCCGTTCGCCTTGGGAGGTGTTTGCTATTCTTATCCCCTTGGGCCCTGAAGTGCCTAGGACAGGGGTAGGCAAGTTCGGTCCTAGAGAGCCGCAGTCCTTGCAGGACTGCGGCTCTCTAGGACCGAACTTGCCTACCCTTGGCCTAGGATAAGGGTACACATGTAGTCGTTCCTCTGCCAATAGCACGGCGTGATTGTACTGGTTCCCATAGCGTCTTAGCAGACGCAGTACGAGTAAAGTATCGATAGGGAACGTACTCGGTTACAAATGTAACCTCGGTTCCCTGAGATACAGGAACAAATACTGCATACTTAGCTGTGCTATACAGCTGCACGACTCAGTCGTCGCTTCAGTCGAAGTAACCTGAGAATCCTATGGCAACATGCTTATATGCTTATATAGCCAGATGGCCCCGCCCATATTGGCGGGGTCTGACGGGCTTCATTGCCGTAGGCTCGTGCAGCTCCGCTGCCGAGCCATTCTTCAGTTTAAAAGGACTTTTTCCCATAGCGTCTTAGCAGACGCAGTACTCGTTCCTGTATCTCAGGGAACAGGGAACACATTTGTAACTGAGTACGTTTCTTTCCTTGGTTGTTTTTGTTCTCTGGTTTTGTTTTCTCCCCTCGTGGAGTTTTTATTTTCTCATGTGTTTTTATTTTTTTTTCCCGTTGTTTTTACTGTTGTTAATTCCTCAGTCTGAGAATAACTTTTGTTGGATTATTCTTGTGAAGACTGTTTTTTTTTTGTATAAATCTACATTTGTTGGAAT
>NW_015537948.1:172653-174808 GCF_001515605.1 Sinocyclocheilus anshuiensis
TTCAGCTCCAACCCTAATCAAACACACCTGAACAAGCTAATCAATGTCTTCAGGATTACTAAGGCTATAGGCAGTTGAGTTTTGTTTTCAGGGTTGGAGCTGAACTCTGCAGGACTGCGGCTCTCTAGGACCGAACTTGCCTACCCTTGGCCTAGGATAAGGGTACACATGTAGTCGTTCCTCTGCCAATAGCACGGCGTGATTGTACTGGTTCCCATAGCGTCTTAGCAGACGCAGTACGAGTAAAGTATCGATAGGGAACGTACTCGGTTACAAACGTAACCTCGGTTCCCTGAGATACGGGAACAAGTACTGCGTTGCTAGCCGTGCTATGCAGCTGCACGACTCAGTCGTCGCTTCAGTCGAAGTAACCTGAATCCTATGGCGAAGCAGCCGCTTATATAGCCAGATAGCCCCGCCCATTCTGGCGGGCTTAGGTGGGCTTCGTGGCCATAGGTTCGTGCAGCACCGCTGCCGAGCCATTGGTTAGTTTTTTAAGTGAACTGCACGAACCAATTGCCATGCAGTTACACTGCGTTATTGAAAAAGGCTTCAGTTCAGGAGAAAAAATGATTTTTTTCTCATAGCGTCTTAGCAGACGCCAATGGCCGTGCAGTTACACTGCGTTATTAAAAAAGGCTTCAGTTTAGGAGAAAAAAGGACTTTTTCCCATAGCGTCTTAGCAGACGCAGTACTCGTTCCTGTATCTCAGGGAACCGAGGTTACGTTTGTAACTGAGTACGTTTTCAACATTGATAATAAGAAATGTTAATAACTGAGCAACTAATTAGCATTTTAGAATTATTATTTTTTTAAATATATTAAAATAGAAAACTGTTATTTTAAATTTAAAGGCTTGTCATAGAGAAAATTAGCATAAATAAACCTTTAAATCTTCTTTTACCCTAAGATTTTGAACATTTGTGCTATTAAAGTAAAAAAAAAACTCTTAGTATTACTTTAGAGCCAAACCCTGACATGAGCATGGGTGTGAGTCACTAGTGTGGTGAGAATATGGGTGGGTGGGATTTCACTTCCAGACTAAGCTATTCTCTTACAGCTTCAGTACACCAAAGTCACCGTTTACTCTCCAAACACATCATGACATGAGCTCTTAACTCTAACAAGTGAGTGACATTAAACAAGTGTCTGCTCTGCCAGTATTCAGATCAGCATTAAACTCAGCCTGCCTGCCAGATGACAAAGCGCTTAACATGTGAGTCTGTCTGTGTGGCACTAACAGCCCAGCAGAGAGCAATAACATGCACAGACATATCAATACCGCCATCAAACCAACCATTAATTTCAGTGTCATAAAACGATTAAAGGAACATTCTTAATCTGTCATCTATTTTGCACATGTCTGACCTGTGGACTGAAAGACTCCAGGGTTGCACTGGCAGTACCGGGATGCAAACGCTTCCATCATTCTGTCGATCTTCTGGGCCTCACCAGGAAGTCTGAAACTCCAGAGAAACTGCCTGTGTGGAGACAAACATCACAATATTTAAAAATACAAAATATATATATATATATACAGTATATATATATATATATATATATATATATATTAAATAGTCTGATCTTTTGATTTTGGGGTGAAACATTAATCAGACATGTAGAAACCAATAAATTATATTATTGCAATAATTCTAAGCAAAAAGAAAAGCTTCTCCCACCTCAGAGCCTGAACGAGGTTGAGGTCAGCAAATTCATGGAGCTCTACGAAAGCCTGGAGCACTTTGATGTTGAATTCATCCCTACGAGAACACAACAACCACACACAGAAGAAATGGTTACTTTCTGCAAAGAAAGATCGATTGCTTGTCTTTAAAAAAAGTCGATTTTTGCAAAACCATCATAAAATTATTCATGAGTGAATCTCAATAAGTCCAGGTCACATTTACCCTAAATCAAACTTTTATTTTATTTGATTATTTATTTATTTTTTCCAGATCAGAATGGCAGTACCATAAATATTATCATTATGTATAAATACTTTACAATTTAATTAGTTTACAGTTTCTTTTATATTACAGTAATGAGTATTTTGGCATTGCATAAGAGATTAATCTGAGTTGTCATGAAAATATCAATACAAAATATATATATATATATACAGTATATATATATATATATATATATATATATATAA
>NW_015537948.1:174818-195821 GCF_001515605.1 Sinocyclocheilus anshuiensis
ACATGACACTGTCACACTGACATTCAGCATCTGATCATAGCATTTTCCAGCACTGAGACACACTAGCCTGAATATGAAGCTATTTAAATATTTCATGCTCGTACTGTAACTCGCATGAATGCTAATGAGTAGTATGATTGTGAAGTTACTGAGGGCGATCATGACATGAAGTGTCTATACATCTACAGCAAAGAGACCAATGAGAGAACTCGGTTGTAAATATATGTGTGAGGGATTTCAAAACATTACAAGTATTTACACACAATACAATTTCTGATGCCATTTGCCTGAATTTGCTTTATGTTGGAAATATAGGCTACTGGTAAATGGCATTTATTTAGAGAAGAATGCATATGTCCAATTCAATACTTCAAACTCTCAATTTGTGAGCATTACTGGGAAAAGCAGAGCTCGTGCTTCTTAGAAATGCTATGAATGCATGTTTGAACGCTAAACACAGATTCAAATGGAAATAGACCCACCGGTGGACTGGAAGACGCCGGGGTTGCATTGGCAGTAGCGCTGGGCAAACGCCTCCATCATTCTGTCGATCTTCTGGGCCTCACCAGGAAGTCTGAAACTCCAGAGAAACTGCCTGTGTGGAGACAGCAAAACCATCATAAAATTATTCATGAGTGAATCTCAATAAGTCCAGGTCACATTTACCCTAAATCAAACTTTTATTTTATTTGATTATTTATTTATTTTTTCCAGATCAGAATGGCAGTACCATAAATATTATCATTATGTATAAATACTTTACAATTTAATTAGTTTACAGTTTCTTTTATATTACAGTAATGAGTATTTTGGCATTGCATAAGAGATTAATCTGAGTTGTCATGAAAATATCAATACAAAATATATATATATATATACAGTATATATATATATATATATATATATATATATTAAATAGTCTGATCTTTTGATTTTGGGGTGAAACATTAATCAGACATGTAGAAACCAATAAATTATATTATTGCAATAATTCTAAGCAAAAAGAAAAGCTTCTCCCACCTCAGAGCCTGAACGAGGTTGAGGTCGGCAAATTCATGGAGCTCTACGAAAGCCTGGAGCACTTTGATGTTGAATTCATCCCTACGAGAACACAACAACCACACACAGAAGAAATGGTTACTTTCTGCAAAGAAAGATCGATTGCTTGTCTTTAAAAAAAGTCGATTTTTAAGATCTTTCGAGATGTTCGGCAGCATTTGCAGGCTGCTTGGTCTGTTTGTGTCTATAGCTATGCTTCATGAAACCCTGCTGTTTTGACAAGGCACATCCCAAGAGGTGGTCCATTTCCTTCAGAGGCACACATGTTGCGTTTCAATGCTGCTGCTTTGCTCACTAAACCCAGACAATCAATTTCCGCAGGATTTTTGTGATGAATCAGGCACATATCTGAATCAGGACATACACTGAATAAACAAAGGCAAAAACTACAGGAATGAAGTAAAGGGTTACCGTTCCCCCAAGTAATCCCCGATAACAGTTTTGTTCAAGCCTTCGCCTTTATAGAGGAACTGAGCGATGTCTTCAGGGGTCTGTTGCAGGAGGTCGTTCTCCAGCAGAAACTGGATCCCCTACAAGGAATTTTATTTAGAAAATGATTTTAGGATCAACCCTATAAATGTCAAGGAAATTATGTGGAAAATATCCAAATGTAATACAGTATGTCAGGGAAAATGTCACAATGTTGATCACTCGGTACAAATACTATAAAGAAAAGGTTAAAGGCTTTAAAAACATTAAAATCCTTAGAAACTAATGAGAATTTAAGGTCTGTGAAGATTGTCAAGTATCTGGGTCATCACAGAATAGATAATAAAAATGAAGCTTACTTTTTTGGGGTCCATGTTGAATTTCTTTCTTCCCATTGCAATTTGTTTGTTTCTCTGTGTTGTTTTGCTGCAAATGGAAGTAAATATGTCTTAACAAATATCCCCTAATAAGAATGAAGGCAGACAAAGAACCTTTTGTATGATTTGCCTGCAGATACAAAGTACAACTTTAAACAAAGTACAACACTAAAAACACTCTAAGGCAGCTAAACACTTTTAAAACTGTCAAACAGTCCTGCTTATGGTCACAAGTTGTTGATTTATGAGCCTTATCTTGATATATATTTCTCTTATTTTAATTTCCCAGTGAGGTCCACTTATAATTATGTATTATTAATATTTTGTCATGTTTCTCATGTTTCTTACATAATAGCCATCGATCAAAAAAATCACCATATCCCTCACACTTACATCTTTATTTATTAAATATTTCAAAATGTTAACTACCAATAAGTGTGTAGTACTACTAGCTATGTTTAGCACAGTTTTACATGCTTATTGCATTCCGCAGATTTTCCTAAAAACTGGTGCGGAAAATGTGAAAATAATCCTATGGGTCTACTCAGGTGTTGTGGGTTTGCAGTAGTGTCAAATATAGTTTCAACTGCTGCATTCCTCAATAAGAGCCTCTTTGCAAAGTTCTGCCACATTGCGACATATTCATTAAACAATCTGCACTAAAATCAGCTGCTCACGATTAGGCTGATATGATCCGTGATATTGCTAGAAACAAACCTCAGCCATTAGTATCGAATGTTGCATCCTTCACAAAGATCTGCAGAGCCGCAGGTGCTACACAACATCATTTTTTTTTTACATACCATTACCATTTTAACTCTTATCATTCTTCTTGGGCTGGATTCACAAAACGCTTCTTAAAAAAGAAGTTAAGACAATTCGTAAGATAAATTCTTGAGAAATTCTCAAATATTTCCTTAAGAACCTTTTTTTTCTGACTGTAGGGTGTTTCTTATGGAAGTCCGTTTCCGCCACTGAATAAAAAATAAAAAAAGGTTATTGCGACTTTTTATCTCACAATTCTGACTTTTTTTCTCATAATTGCATGATACAAACTCGCAATTGCGAGACATTAAGTCGCAACTGTGAGTTATAAAGTCAGAATTGCAACTTTTTTCTCTCGCAATTGCGAGTATATCTCGCAATTCTGACTTTTTTTCTCACAATTTTGACTTTTTTTCGCAATTGCGAGTTATAAAGTCAGAATTGCGTGATATAAACTCGCAATTGCGAGTTATAATCCAATTTTGAGGGGAGGAAAAAGACTGATATGTTCTCAGAATTGCGAGTTTATATCTCACAATTCTGATTTTATAACTCGCAATTGCTTGTTATAAAGTCAAAATATAAACTATATAAATATAAACTCGCAATTCTGAGAAAAAAAGTCAGAATTGTGAGTTTATATCTCGCAGTTCTGACTTTATTTCTCAGAATTGCGAGTTTATATCTAACAGTTATGACTTTTTAACTCGCAATTGCGAGTTTATATATCGCAATTCTAAGAAAAAATGTCAGAATTATGTGATAAAAAGTCACAATTACCTTTATTATTTTTTATTCAGAGGCAGAAACAGGCTTCCATAGTTTCTTGCCGAAGTCTCACAAGAACAACTCAATCAACTCAATGGAAAACACTTCAAAGGCTATGTCTTTCTTTAGAGTGAAAATGGTTTGTCTTAGGAACAATATTTAAATTTTTAAAACAAAAGAAAATAGCAGTTAAGATGAACTGTATTTTTAAGAATATTTCATAAATCCAGCCAATTGTGTTAAAGAATATACACTTACCTAACAGCATCTATCCTATATTATCTAAGTTTGTGAACACTCAATAAGCATCAATGTCATAAAGATTGGTGTGTGTTTAAATGTACTCATCAACTTTCACCACTTTTTATCTCATAAAATCAACAACAACAAAAAATTGATTCCTTATGACATGAAACTAAAAACTAAACTCTAAACACTTTGGGTTATTAAATGCTGGATTTTCAACATCCATTTCCTCACACTGAGTCAATCCATCTTCCTGTAAGCACAATAAAAGACATAAGCACATGTCCTCTCCTCCGATGTGTGAGCAGTGATGACCTATCAACCAGGCGACACATTCTGAATAGAGCGCTGAATGAATGTTTAGAAGAGGACAGATCAGTGCGGACACTCAGACAAAACAGAGACAGGTGCAAATCTAAATGAGCTTCAGTTGGCCTGTAATGAAAAGGAAACATTTCAGTCTCTCATAACTCACCTCTCACCCACACACGTGAGCTGCTCGATTTCTGTCATCACTTCAGCGATCTCAAACTTCAGCCGCTGTAAAACAGAGGCTCACATCAAACAGAAAACTCTATACGATACTCCTATAACCCAAATTGTGCACCATTCTGCTAGCACCACCAAGATAATGGGTTTGATTCCCACCAAAAAATGTGGAACTTGAATACAGTGTAAGTTACTTTGGATGAAACTGCCTGCCAAATGCATATTAAAATGTTCAAACGCTATTTTACAAAAGAAGACCAAACAAAGTATTTTTATGCTGCATTTGATGAAGACAAATAGAGGTTATGCAGATTGCAATACCTGCTCACTTATACATTAATAATACATTAAGAATAATATATTTTCTTTTAAAAATACAAATTAATTTTTACAAATAATCTTTTGAATTTTTGTAATTAATTTTTTTGTTTTTTTAATTAAAAGTTTTATTTTTTATTAAATCAATTATATTTTATTAATTCTATTAACCAGTTTTCTTTCTTTTCAGCTACATTCTCACCTCAATATCATCAAGCAGTTCTTTTTTCCTGCGCCGTATGTTGGACAGCTCGTCTCTCTCCTCTAAGGACAGATCTTCAGGGACTGTAACAAAACACAAGGGTAGGACAGCTGTAAACGTGTTTATATGAGCACTGGTCGTCTTAACATTGAAGGGCAGCAGAGCATAAAATATTCAAATCGGCAATAACGTGGGTAAGATGTTTCCCTCAGCATTCAAACTCCAGTCATAATATCTCCAGACTCTGTATGAATTATTGGAAAAATTCTCAGCTATAAAATGAGAGATCCTCCTTAAATATTCTTCTCAGACTTCTGATGAGTATTGGCATAAAAAGAGCCAAGGTTGAATGAACAATCTGAAAAGTGAGGAGAGGCACACTCAACAGCAGGCTCCTTCGAGATCCACTTTCCTGCAGATTTCTGCTCCAAACCTAATCAAACACACCTGAACGAGCTAATCAAGGTTTGCAGGATTACTAGAAAGTTACAGGCAGGAGAGTTTGATCGAGTTTGGAGCTAAACTCAGTAGAAAAGTGAATTTTGAGAGCCAGAGTTGACCCGGCCCTGTTCTAAAGCTTCATTGGGTAGGGAAGTCAAATTCAGCTAACAGCTTCTGCATTCTTTAAAAGGCTTTAGATAAACAAAGACGGTGCACTCACATTACTTATGAATGAGAGAAACACAAAATCCAATAAGGTGGAATAATTCCCGTCCTCTAAATAAAAGAGCCGATCGCCAATTGGTAAAGTCATCGCGTCACTGCAGCTGCTGTTAGGAGCATAAAAACTGTGAGTGCCCTGAGACGGACGTTAGAACTGCAAATGTGCATTGGCTGATTCAGCCTGAAATATAAGCTTTTTTAATGCTGTGTGAGCATAAGAAATGTTTATGGGTCAGATCTGATTGCTTTTGGGGCATTGCTGATCTGAAATATGTCATTTAATTTAATCCGGATTTCCCCATTCAAGCAGATAGTGTGTGGTTTTGGATGCCTGAAATAGCTGTCTGGAGGCGTTGCAAATATGGCTGCCGAGTGAACAGACTTTCTTTGAAAGGGACTTTGATTCTTTTAGCCCACTGCAGATGTTGCCATTGACAGAGGCTTCCGCTCGGTCTTAAAGTGGTTGTTCTGTGTTGTATTTGGTTTTTCACACTATGACAATGCAAAACTACGGAGCCCCGCACATGACATGCAAGAAAAAATAAATAAATCGTGCGCACGATTTACTAATTCGTCCCCTCGATGTACTAAAACGTGCACATGATTACAATTTCGTTCCCTCGATTTGCTAAATCGTGCGCACAATTTACTAATTCGTTCTCTCGATTTATAAATCGAGGGAACGAATTAGCAAATCGTGTGCACAATTTATAAATCGAGGGAACGAATTAGTAAATCGTGCGCACAATTTATAAATCGACGGAACGAAATAGTAATTCGTGCACACGATTTAGCCTACAATTTTTTTCCTGCATGCCATGTGCAGGGCTCCGTACAAAACAAAACTTTTAAAGTATGATTATCTCTCAAAGTGTGAGACAAACTAAGTTGGTTTACTAAATGATAATAGTTGCTAGACCCCTGCCAAAAACCTCCCACTTTGACACAAACTGACATGTAAAGTGACCAACAACATTTACCGTTTTACAGTTTTTTACAATCATTCTTGCACTAATAACAGAACCTTCATGTAATTTTTCAAAACTCTAGACACAAAACTCAAAACAGTCATTATTTGTAACACAGGCTGTCCAATGTTCAAAACTTTGCATATTGCGTTCATATCTTTAAAGAAGCCTTGAATTTGCAGAAGCATTGTCTCAAAAAACTCATTTATTATGAAATATCATAGGAACATTACTGTAGATCAGCCACACACAAGCTACCCATAGTTTCACTGTGTAGTTTTTAGTACAATCATTAAATATAGTTGTTGAAAACACATGATGCAGCTTTCATTATGGTTCTACACATTCATACACCATTGTAATAGACTAGAGAGAAAAGTACAGACACTTGAATCATTACAAAATTTGAAAATGATTAATGAAACAATCAACTCACAACAGGTTTTTCAAAAAACGTTAAATTAGAAAAAAATAGATAAGAAACAAAGATAAGAAAAAACTACAGTAGGCCTACAGTAAAATGTCAACTGGATTGTTCCTCACTGCTTGTGGATTTGGCCACAGGTTCCCATCCACATCATAATGGATGTTTTTATTAGCTAAACATCTTGGAAAATCTGCATCTTCTGGCATGGCCAATACAGGCCTGACATTAGTCTCCTCCTGTGATATCATTGCATTGCATTTATGGCCTGGAGAAGAGGGGCTTGTTTGTGAGGGTGCCTATAATTGTGAACCTTCCACCTCCATGTGGAGAAAAATTCCTCAGTCGGGCTACAGTAAGCAAAGGAGAGTATGGGGTAAATACAAGGTAATAAACTGTGGATGGGCCTGAAACCATGATTGCTCTCAGTGCCGTCTCTAGGAATTCTGGGCCCATTGCACTGATTTTGCTATGGGGTCCCCTCAAAATCACATTCAGTGGGGGGTGGTCGGGCCCCCCAGCGAACATCATTCTGGGCCGCTCTCAACCTCTCCTCCATGTCATGGCCAGGTTAAAGCCTACCTTTTTCAAAAATATGAATGGTTTTCATCAGCTTCCAGCTCTATCACCCTCTAAAAAGACATTTATTGTAGGAAAAAACAAATACTAACAATGATATAGAATTTTTGGGGATTTTTTTTCTCCCAACAACAGGCATCTTGAAACTGATCATACCTGAACATACTCAGTCCTCAGTTGCTTCACTTTCATAATCTAAACATTTAATATTGTTCATCATTTTCCATAAAAACTATGCTTCAAGAGTAATGCAACAGTTATGTAGCATTTTGAGCAGTTGTATCAATTGATAGTTAGATCATTGTAATTAAATGAATAGACACTCAATGCAGATGTAATGTGTGAGTTGCATTTTGAAATAGTAATACTTTGATGTTAAGTTGTGTCATTTTGAACCGGTGATTTGGAATTTGCATTTGGAAAAAGTGTTAAGCGTTTTGAAAAATGTGCATTTTGATCCTCGGTTGTGAATTATGTGTCTAGAGTTTTGAAAAATGACATGAAGGTTCTGTTATTAGTGCAAAAATTATTGTAAAAAACCTGTATAACCTTGAGAACGCCTGCATATTCCCATTTGTTTTCAAAGATATGAGGTCATGAACCTCAAAAACTTTGTAAAACCCAGAGACTAGTTCAGAAGCATTCATTGTAGCCACCCGCCTGTGTCTGACTTCGCACAATGTCAGAGTAGCTACTACATTTTAATGTGTTTGTTAAAAAATATGTTCTGTATTGTATGAGTGTAGTATAAATGCAATAAGAATGGACTACAACCAGCATGTTGGCATTTTCATGTCACTTCCCTGCCATTCACGACTGTTAATGAAGTGTCCTTTGGATTTGCACTACAGAATCACGGCGGTCATCAAGTAGTAGGTCATCGGGAATTTGTATAGTACTAGCCAAACAAATAGGTGGTCGCAATTTCAGCAACATCTTGTCATTTAAGTGTTCAAAAGACATCAGGTAGTCCATGAATGGTCTATGTGTGTGCCGTCAAGACTGAGAGTAAGAAATAACAACAGCCATGTTGTTGCAAAGGCCCTTTCACACTAAAAGTGAAACTAATAAGCCTCCCAATTTCAAGGTGTCAGTGAATAAATGGGAAATCAAAGTAACTGGCTTTACTTGTATGAAAAAGTAACTCAGATATTTTCTTGTAAATGTAAAAATGTTACTTTTCTAGTTACTTGAAAACAGTAATCCGATTATGTAACTTGTGTTACTTGTAATGAGTTACCCCCAACAATGCTCAAATGCATACAATACATATGAAATGAATCAAATATATCCACTTCATCTGCAATGAAGTGAAAGCACAGGTAAACGTGAACTAAGTTATGTAGCAGTCAGTATGTGTAACTGACAGCATCAATACTTCATATAATGCATTATGTAGTAAAATGCTAAATGTAGTAATGCGATATCTTAAAGTCTCTGAAACACTGAAAATTAATAACTAAGAAATAAGAAGCTAAGATACTCTTTTATATGTCTGATTTTCATGTGCACTGTTTTGTGCATTATTGTCAACTACAATTATATGCCATTCAGGCCTGTGTACAATGGACTAAAAATAAATGAATATGACACAACGATATTGGACAAAAAGTATTAAAACCAAAAAATGTGTAAACGCGAACACCAGCAGTATTTGAGTTCACCATCAGGCTCCTCAGATTCTGCATGAAGATGGTTGAGATTCATTCAGCAGCCAGAGGAAGTAGGTCACTTCAGTATTTCTGCTGGAGCAGATTGTAGCGCTCGCCTGCTCTCTGCCAGCTTCCTGTATCCATTGCTTGGGAAGAGAAATCCCATCTGCATCACTCCACTAAGCTGCTTTGAATTTCATCTCCCATTTTCACTTCACATTCAGTTGTCAATTGCTAAAACCCTTTCTAGGCCAAAAAAACATGAAAAGATATTGAACATTAGTTCAAAGCTTTCTGATGGCCTGGGACGTCTATAGAGGGGTGACTGCGGCTACGGCGAACTCGGAAAACAAGGGTTCATGGAAACAATGAATGTTTTCCATAAAGACAAAAATTATGACACTAACCAAGTCCTGGCTGCACACAATGGTTTCTGGGTTCTCTTTGTCAGCGTGGATAAAGCAGCATTTATTGAGTGATCCCCCACAGGCAAACCTACGTCTACAGCACAGAAATCCTACATCATCTGAGAGAATTCCCATGCTGGAATAAAAGAGGCAAATGTCTTCGATTGTTGGCCTGTTGCACTCAGAGACAAACCCCCACTGTGTGTTAGTGAGAGCACACACAGGAAGCACGGGGTAATTTGATATCACTGTGGCTCTAATGCATTAAACATGACCTATAACCCAACAAGGGGAAAAGGAAACTTGCGTGCCAAAAAATGTGCTTTCTTAATTGTGACATTGGCATGTCAAGTGTGTGAATTTAAATACAATCATATACATCAGTTCAAGCCTAATACAGCCAGTGCATCATTAAAACCTGCATTTATTAGTGGAGTTTAATGAGGCCAGCATCACTGTACTGTAACAGCACCCTTTTCACTAGATTTGTATTGAGAAACGTTTATAAACCTGTTGCCAAAAAAAGGAAAAACTGTAACAATTCCCTGTGGTTTTACAAATATAAGTTTGATGGTTTAACGTTTGAAAATGAAGAAATTTAGAGTCAAGCAAACTGCTTGGCTATAGTATTGCCTAGTGATATTAAAAGTTGGATATATAATAATACACCATTCCTGACCTGCATACAGTACACTCACATAGTTATATATAGCCAATCTCGGGTTTGTGAATGTTTATATTGTTGCAAAAAGTGAACTATATTATTGCATAGCGCTTTAAAAAATATTTTGGGATATATAAGTATGTCCTTCTTTATCAGCATACATTCAGTCACGTATGGCAATAGATAGCAAATCTCAATTGTTTGATTGTTTGATTATCATAGCACAACTAAATTACTGCCCGGCTCTAATCTGCTATAAACATTTATATATTAATATATTAATATATTATAATATTAACATCGTGATCTTCTGTAAAGCTGCTTTGAAACTATGTTTATTGTGGAAAGTGCTATACAAAAAAATAAAAATAAATAATTAATAATAAAAAATTGACTTGGCATGGTATTGTGATTTTAGTGGAACTGTACAATTTATTAAATACTTGATTTTTTTATATTATTTTACAATAGTGTTATTATAATAGTTCTATTTTTATTGTTTTATATTATATTTAATGATAATATTTATAATACTAATAACATCTAGTGGCAACCCAGAACACCCTAGCAACCACACAGAGACACCCTGGCAACTATGGAAGCCTGTTTCTGCCACTAAATAAACATTTTAAAAAAGATCATGACTCATTGTGACTTTTTATCTCAAAATTCTGACTTTTTTTTTTTTCAGAATTGCGTGATATAAGTGAGATATAAAATCGCAATTGTGAGAGTGTATGGATACAGGACATTTCCACACTTACAAAAAACATGTAGTTCTCTATCATAGTAAGCACACAGCGCAACGTCTTCAATCTCACAGTATATGCAGTACGTACCATCACTCTCTTCCCATATCATTTGCTCTTTATGCGGCATAGTAGTCATTTCTCAAAGCAGACCACATTTGGAAACTGTCAGAAGAATGATTTCCCCATGAAAACTGAAGTATTCAGAAACAGGTGCGATGTGTGGGCTAGACTGCTTTACAGGTCCAAAAGCCTTAACCACTAAATCTGCCAAATCTGATGAAAAGATCTGGAGTTTTGTTCATTCTGGGGATGATACTCCAGCCTCTGTTATTGCCATATGTGAATCTGCACAGATCATTAGTCTGGAAAAGTCGTCTGACACAAAGAAAACATGTTATTGTGTTCTGTCTCTTTTTTTTGTTGTTGTTCAGAAAGAAAAGTTTCAGCATAAATTTTAGCGAAGAGGATATAGATCTAAGATTTATATTTTGACAGCTGCATTGAGAAATGATACATGAGTTTGACGTTATTTTTTCTTAAATATTAATGCTAAACGAGATGTTGTTTACCTGTGCAAAACAGGTGTTGTGTGTGGTTGCGAGGGGTTGATGTCCTGTGCTTTTCATAGCATGTTGTTCTAAAGTTGCTATAGGGTGTTCTGGCTTTTTAGAAAAGTAATAGCACAACAAGCCACACAAAATGGAATATCATTCATGTCTGCAGCACAAATGGTGCGGGACGGCTGAAGTACTTAGGGTTCGGAGTTTGTTTAATCACTAACTACAAGGAATTGTGATAGTGATGCTTGACTTAGCAAACACAACTAACTCCTTAAATATATGTTTGACCCTTTCCTGCCGCAAAGTTGATGTTACAATCTGCATCTCTGTTCTGTATTAATATTCCATGAAGTTTTTGTTTTTTTCACAGTGCTCCACTTGAAACAGAAGGCACATTTGAAAAACAGCAGTGCTTATCTCCTTTAGGTGCTTCTTATATTTAAGAATGAAACACAAACAAAACCTCCAAGTTGATTGAATTCACCCACTCCACACGTAACTCAATAAAACCTCACTCCAGAAGAAACACAATGCCTTATTCATCGCCTGCATTTCACACTGACATCTTGAGTCCTTTTCAAAAATGGTTTTAAAAAGAAAGCTTCCTTTTCATTTAGCAGATGAGAAAATATCCTGATGCCCCTATTTTTTAACTCATCCTCTGTCATACTCCTGTTCACAAATTAGATTAGTATTTTTGGCAGAGGCTCTGTGCTGTTTCTCATAACAAAGATGCTGCATACATGCAACATGAGCAGTTTTTAATCTAAATTAGATTGTATAATTTCGAAATTTGAGGCAAAAACAGAATGGTTTGACTTCAGTTTTGTGAAACTATACATAAAAAATATCTGCATGAAACCACGGAGGTGAATGAGACGCAGATTCACTCTCTGCCAGCAGGTGGTGCTTAAACGTTTTCCTTGGTTTCCGCTGTAAACAAAGCAGCGCTGCACTTATGAACTTTAATATGCATTATACAGAAGCAAGATGCATTCATATAAACTCCTACCCGTAACTGAATCGCGATTCGTTTAGCATCTCAACCAATTTGAATCGTCACATATTTTAATCGATTTTCAACTGGTTAATCGTTACATCCCTACAAATTAACTAACTAAATCTAAGGCTGCATCCGAAAACGTAGGCAGCTGACTTGCTGCCTCGCTGCAGTATGAGGCAATGACTTTGCAGGCAGCGTTTTCGCACGAAGGCACCTCATGAAACTGATTTTGGACAGGCTTCTGAGGCTCTGCCTTCTTGCCTTAGAATGCTGCCTCCGAAGGCAGCATTTTAGAGTTTTCGGACGCAGCCAATGCCATTTTAACATCGGTCTTTCCATTCATGCTCATTCAGATGCATATTGCACCTGATTGGAAAATTAAAACAATTTCAGGGCATAAGGAAGTAAAGTCATGATAACAAAGTAGCAGACTGCAAATTTTTATTAGTGGCAAAAAATCGAAATATCTATCAGTTTATTCCAGTTTGTATTAAAATGTAAATAAGATTTCAGATTTAGTCCACAGATTAGAGTTTAGAGAATACTGTGTTGATTTCAATGAGGATGACTGCACTGCAATGAGTATGTAGACGAAAACACAAGGGTTAGCAAAGTAATATAATCAGATTACTTTTTGATACTTTTAGATTACTTTTGACCTAACTTGTTTATCACATTGATTTAAATAGGATAATCGATATCAACTTTGATTGAGGAACACATATTCACTAGTTTCCCTCAATAAACTCCTTATTAGCTGCTTATTAATAGTTAGTAAGATAGTTGTTAAGTTTAGTTATGATGTAGGATTAAGGGATCTAAAATATGCTCATGCTGAATAAGACATTAATATGTTCTTTATACGTACTAATAAACAGCCAATATGCTATTAAAGGGATAGTTCACCCAAAAATGAAAATTTGATGTTTATCTGCTTATCCCCAGGGCATCTGTTCAACTGTCTTTGGGCGCGCGCACGGCATCCGGTGCGTGAGGTGTGTACGCGCTCTGGCGTAGTTTACGTTAATGGGTGTGTTGATATCCAGCCAAAGAGCAATCAACCATAACTTCAGGCGAGCAGGCTCAGAAGTTGGGAATACGTGGAAAGTCACCACTCCCGAATGAGTTCGCGCGAGAGAACGTAATCTTTTAGTTTTAAGTCGGTTTGAACAATCCGGATAAGCACAAGTAAGTACCATTTTGATTAGCCATCGTACCTACAATGACTGTGCACTGTGTAAACAATGAGTGACGTATACGCACATCAAATTTTCATTTTTGGGTGAACTATCCCTTTAATATGCATTCTAGTAAGCAACTAGTTAATAGTGAGAATTGGTCCTTAAAATGAAGTGTTACTCGATAATCTCGTACCATATTTATATAAAAATACTAAGAGAAAGAAAACACATTCTGTTCGTTGTTATTAACAATGTGAAGTGTATTAAACAAAATTACATTACATTCAGGTTGCCTAAACTGGGGTTTGTATAGGAACTGCAGCAGGTTTGCGAGTTTAATGAAAAGCTAATAATTAATCATAAAAATGTCAAATTAAATCATTTTAAAATAACAACAATCAAAGTAATCAAAATATGTACTTGTGTAATCAATCAAAAGGAACTGTACATTTGATTACGAGTATTTTAAAATGTAATACAATCTAATTACAAGTACAAGTACAATTTTTGGAATCTGATTATTTAATCCAGATTAGATGTAATCAGTTACTATCCAGCACCGTACCTCTCAAATAGAAATGAACTGTGGTTGGTTGATTTATATGTAAAATAATCTTTTCCTGTCTAAGTAGGCACTCCTTGGCCAGAATAACCAGCAAAAAGGACCAGACTTTAAGTCAATAGTCATACGCCTGCCTACACAAGACTAAGTTCAGAGGGACCTCAGTTCTACCTGCCTGGATACCATCTAACCTTGCTGTGCCTCAATTTTTAATCTATTAAATACAGTGGCTCTCAATGATAATAATATTTCTGAGTGACACCATTAAATCCAGATTATCATCAGGATTTCCTCTCTCATCTCCTTCTATGGAATGAATCCAATCAAATATAAAATCTCCTTGTCCATAAAGGCAAATCTGAGGTGCAGTGTGATATGGAGCATCAGTGCCGCCCATAGGATGAGACAGTGAGACCTCTGAGGCCTGCAATGACTCAGACAGGAAATGAGTTTAGAGCTTGATTCCAGCCGTCTGATAGAGAGCCATGAATGAGACAACACGGACTGCTGGACACCTAACAGGCCTGTTTATACTGGCCCCATCTGTCCAGACACCACATCTGGATGTGAGGGTGGGGATGTACTCTGTTGTATGACAGGGGAATGCAAAGACAAAATCACTCTGTCGCATTATTATAGTTGAAACGTGGGCGACGAGCACTGAGCGTCCGGTCCTGGCAGCTCTTTATTGTGCCATAAGACATTCTTCAGTCGCTCTGACACTTGTGAACTGAATTCCTTTAGCCGGAATTTTCTTGGGACTTTGGGGTTTAATTATAAACTATGGAGAGGCCGTTGTTAGTTTAAGTTCAGCTGTGGCGATGTAAAGGAAGAGAACTGGGCCAGTGATGAGTTGTCTAAATGAAGATAATCGGAGACACATTTCAATAATCTCTAAGATGTTTTACAAATGGAAGCTCTGGGACAATAGCTGCTGTGTGGCTCCCAATGGCTTACTTGTGTAATTAATGCTACATTTTTTAATCTAATATTATTATTACAATAACATTTATTTGATTTAGTTCTCTCTCTCTCTCTCTCTCTCTCTCTCTCTCTCTCTTTTTTTTTTTTTTTTTTTTTTCCAAAAAACGAAAAACGAAAATTCAGCTTAAATTTTCGTTTTTCGTTCATGGGTGGAAAAATGAATAAACAGCTTGAATATTCGATTTCTACACGTGGGCGGCTCTTTTTTTTTTTTTTGCTTTCGTCAGAATATCAGACAAATTCAATAGTAATTACCATTACATTTTAATACTTTATACCAGGATTTCCCAAACGGGGGTTTTTGAGGTAACTGTTCAGGGAAACTGTTCAATTGAATATATATAACATTAAAATAAACAAATGGGCTGGCTGCACAATTAGTAGGCCTAAATAAAACTAAAATAGCAATATATCTTATAAAAGATTTAATTAAATAAGCATACACTAAGTTGCACTGCTTGTTTCAGACTGTGTTTTCAGAACGGCTTGATGATGAACTGCATCTCTGCAAGCGCTGTGAGTTTAGGAACTTCGTTTACATTCACACTTGCAGAATTTCTGACATTTTTGTCGACAGAAGCATTTCATCAATATTCTGCCAAAAGGATTTGACATGTTAATATGAATCATTTAATGCATAAATAATTGCATTGCAACTTGTAGTTAGTTGTGTTGGTTCTTGTAAAGAGTAAACTAAGTGTGAAAACCCTTAAAAGTATCTATTTCTTCATTCTTTGTGTCTGGATGTCTCAGACATGAAATGACATGTCATATTACAGTTCAAACTTCAATAATAATATGTGACAAAATAATGGCACTATACATTTTTTTGGCCAATTCGCGCAGCTCTCTTTATATAAATATGTTCAAAATAAAACAATGCAAAAGAAGATTAGATATTTCATCTGTTTACTTGCATGTCATGCAAACCTTAACCGGCAGCAGACAACCATGCAGAACATGCAAATATTTAAATATTAACATATTTTATATACCTTAAGCAGTTTGGCTGACAAACATGTTTTGAAACCCCTGTAAACAACTACCTAAATATCTTTAATTAAAAAAATCAACAACATCAACCTTTTCAATATTTACTTATTTCTAAAAATGTTTTCTGAGAATATGCAAAATTTGTCGTGGGCCCTACTTATTTTTTCAACCCTGTCACACTTTGATATTCGCTTATGGTAATAATAGTTTGATCTCTGATAAGGTATTTGTGACCACATGGTTCAGACAGAAATGTATTTCTCTTACAGTCTTCACACTTGACCTCAAACTCATTATTTCAACTCTGTTATGAAAAAATAAAGATTAAAAAAAAAAGTTTTTGTGTCAAAGGACAAGAATAATGGTGTGCTACAATAACATCAAGGTGTCACATTACACAAATCAAAACGTTTTGAAAGAGAAATGTTGTGGATATTATCATTTATACTGTGAGATTTATTACAGGGTACACTGAATCTGTGTCACGGGGCCTACTGTGAGGAGTGAGGAATGGGGAAACGAGGGATTTCACACAGAACAGTCTTTAATTATCCAAATGAGGAAACACAGGGTACCCAGCTAACAAAATTACGTGACTGTTACGTAACTGCAACGTAATCTGGTGACCAAAGTTCCATCGTGGCATAGCAACCGGAAAAGTGAAATTCCCAGTTTCGTCGCCACAACGTAACTTTATGACGTTGCCAGTTAGTAACTGCGACATCGTGGTAACGTCGTGGATCAATAGTTGTGTGCTGGTAAAAAAAGCAGTAAAATACACCCAAATTAATAATAAAAACACAGGATGTACAGCGAAATATGAATGAAAGCATTCAAGACGTTCCGTGCTCGGCGTCATTATAAACAGATATGCTATGCTAGCGTAATATTTGCTAGCAGACATTTCAGATAATTAAAGAAAGATACCATATTCACAGAGGTATACATATTAACAAAAGTACTTAAAGTAGACTGTGGGTAATGTTACTCAACCAATCTATCGCAGTTGTTTAACTTTTTTTTTGTATAATTGATGAGAAAGAGAGAAATGTCAGACATGTCCTCTCCTCTCCAGCAGCTTCCTTTTCCAGTTCTGCCATGGTAACTCTCAACGGACACCAGTACTATACATAACAACAACAACAATAATAATAATAATAATAATAATAATAATAAAGGCTTTTAGCGTCTTTCCAGAGTTCAAGAACTTTGTTTTATACATTTTATAAAGCTATTTATTTATTAGAGGGAGCGGAGCGGCGTGATTTTGCCTGGAGCTAGGAGCGGATATTTTGAAAGTCAGAGCGTTGAGGTTTTCACTCGCTCCGAGAACGAGAACGCTCCGCTACCGCTCCGTCACAAGCACAAATTAGCCTATGCCAACTCACGCATTAAACATAATTAGTTAGCTTGACAGATATGTGGATCACATATGAAGGTTAAAATGGCGATGGACGAGTGCGGGAGGTTAAAGCATGTTGTAAATTGTACAGTTTGTTAATCTCTGCTCGAAACTAATGTGCTGATACATTGCTGCACACGGACAGAACACACAAGCCTGCACATAATGTAGCCTACAGATCACGCGCATACATTCAGGAATGAAGAAAATTTGGTCAACGCTGTCCTGTGATTTATCAGCTTAAAAACTGAAAAGTTAAAGCATATTCTTTCTGTTTCTGAAGTAACTACCCTCAGCTTTGCCATAGTAGAGAGACGTTGCACAGACAAGTAAGCTATGCGAGTTAAGCAGTCATTTAATATGGACTTGGGCTAATTGTAGTTCCAATAAACCATGTTAAAACTATTCTTCTAGTATTATGCATTTATTTTTCGTCTAATATAATTTTTATATTTCTGAACAGAACTTTCATTTGAGGACCATCTTCGGACAACGGCGCTCTGCACGCGACGTTTAGACTGGCGTCGTAGAACGCACAGAGCGCATCGTCCGGGTAGCTGCTGTTGCTTGCTATCAGCTGGCATTCCGGGCGAAGGAGGGCATCCATGAGGGAACAACAGGTAACAAAAACACTGAGAGAAAAATCGAGAAAACAAACGGAGAGGAAAACACGGAGGTAACTGTTTTTGGTCAGTTCTTCTGTCACGGTGCCTACTGTGAGGAGCGAGGAACGAGGAAACGAGGGATTTCACACAGAACAGTCTTTAATTATCCACAGGAGGAAACACAGGGTAGCCAGGAGACACACGTAGTACAATGACCTTAAGAACCGACAAACACAGACTGCACAGACTGGGGCTAAATACACAGGATAATTGGGAAGACACAGGTGTATGGGATGACTAATTAAACTAAACGAGGACAGGAACAAGACCAAATAAACTATTCTTCTAGTATTATGCATTTATTTTTCGTCTAATATAATTTTTATATTTCTGAACAGAACTTTCATTTTTCAAGCATAGTGAAATAATTTAGCCACGGAGCGGTGTTTCTGATCAGTGGAGCGAGGAGTGGAGCGGGAGCGGGAAATGGTGAACCCGGAGCGGAGCTGGAGCGGAGTGATTATTGAATGCTTGGAGCGCGGAGGGGAAATTGTTGCCGCGCCACTCCGCTCACATACTCTGGTCCTCGCACCGTAGAACAACAGAGGGATGGGGAGGAACTAAGGAGGAGGCTCAGGAGGAGGACGGATACCCGGGAGGGGGCCGAAAGACAGAGACCAGGGAGGCGATGAAGGAGGGAGGAGCCAAGGAGGAGACAGGAGGGGCCCGGAGCAGGAGGAGACAGGAGGGGCCAAGCAGGACCCAGGCCACAGCCATGATGGCGACCCACCGACTCCAGGGGGCCGACCAACGGCGGCGGAGCAGGGGGTGGAGGCACTAGAACAGAAACAGGGGCAAAACAGAACATAGACAGTCCAGAATCCTGACAATCTGAGATACTGTCAAAATGTACTCCTAGTGTGAACTTTAAATGCCATTTTAAGGAATGTTCCTGAAATCCTCATTTCATAAAAACACTTGGAAGAAATGTGAAATCTTTTAGCTACCTGGAAGAGATTATGAAATAAAGGGAAATTTGTTAGTCTATTAAGAAATCTAGGAATCTTAGTTTGTAATTCCACATTCTGCTTCAGACCTCAACAACATAAATGCATTTTTGAAAGCTAATAACTTTTGACCAACGACGATTAACCATTAAGCAGATTTTAAACAAGCACATTTAGGACAGCACAAAGTTATCATTTGAACTCACACAAAAATATTATCTTTAATTCCTCAAACGATGTGAAAGAGGTTTTAAGACACCTCTTTTGTAATTAGCTCTGAAATAAACAGCTCAGCACAGCAAACCATTCAAATCTACAGTAATTAGTGATTTCCACCCACAGCAGAGTGTTGCCAGTAATGAAGTGATGAATGAAGGGTCAGTGGTGAAGTGTTGCTGGTGACATACCACAGGTGAAGCCTGACTCATGCTTACAGAGCCTCTTACTCACACTAGAGCAGCTGTCAAGAATATGAGCTGTGACCCATTTAACCAGCTACACTTTACAAATGATGTCAAACCTGTGTTTGCCACGTGTCCACAGGCAATTATACACAGAGATGCTACTTTGGGCTTGTTGAACTCATTCACTCTAGATCAAAACCAGACACATTCCAGAGTCAGGTAATTTGTTTGTCCAGACTGAATCTGAAATTGCCGTAAGATGTGCCAGTATGCACAGCCAATTGGAACATATTTCATTTGGAGATTTCACTGTGGACACACCTACTCAGTTCAATGCTACAGTATAATAGGAAAAAAACACCATCAAAGCAGTCCATATGACTCTCGCATATACTATATTCCAAAATGAAGAACAGCAGCCAGTTATAACAACCACCAAGTTAAGAAAACCCGTAGTGATAGTTCGCTTAAAATGATAACTATGGGTTTTCTTAGCTTAAGGGGTTTGTTGCAAGCAGGGCCAGACCTCCAGTGAGCTGTTAACTCAAGAATCGCTGCAAATTAACCGCTTCAGTTAATCTTGGAGGCTGAAGGCGGAGGTGAGGGATTCTCCAGCAAAGGAGAATAATGATGGTGGGCTGAGGGGGAGCAGAGGGGCTGCCAGACGACAGCGGTGGAGGAGGCAGGAGACGGTGGGTGGGTGTGCTCTCACTTAAAGTGATACTAATGTGGTTTAATATGGTGTATTGTTGCAGTCGCTAGGATGTTGTCAGTTGTTAGCGTATTAATCAAGTGTTCTGAGTGTTTTTTAGTTGTTTATTACGTATTGATCAAATCAAACCTCTACAAATGATTCAGAATGCAGCGGTACAACTGGTCTTCAACGAGCCCAAAAGAGCCAAGCGTCTGCAAAATGACTAAATGTAAATGTAAATGTAAATGTATTGGCCAAAGAAATTCGCTTTTAGCAGGTTGCTATGCAGTTGCTAGGGTGTTCTGATTGGTTAATAGTTGGTTATTACTTATTGGTCCAAGAAATAAGCCCACACTTATGACATTCTGATCTTTCAACCCAGGTCCTTTCTTCAGTGTAAGTCTATAGGATTTTTTGCTTGTTTTGGCATGTATGTATATAAACAATATGAATTTCTTTCAGCTGTTGAACACAGAAGAATGTTGGTAACCAAACATTTTATAGTAGCCATTGACTTCCATAGTATTTTTTATATAGCAAGGAAGTCTGTGGCTACCATCAACTGTTTGGTCACCAACATTCTTTAAAGGGGTCATGTGATGCGATTTAAATTTTTCCTTTCTCTTTGAAGTGTTACAAGCTCTTGCTGCATAAAGAAGATCTGTAAAGTTGCAAAGACTAAAGTCTCAAATCCAAAGAGATATTCTTTATGAAAGTTAAGAGTCAGCCACGCCTACCTAAAACGGCTCGTTCTAACACGCCCCCACATACCTACGTCCCGATGTGGGAAGATTTGCATAACGCCGCCCAAATGTTCACGCAAAGAAAGAAGGCATAACTTTTATT
>NW_015537948.1:195928-196201 GCF_001515605.1 Sinocyclocheilus anshuiensis
CAACCCAAATATTCAGATGTGTGCAGCACATTTTATGGAGGACTGTTTCCTGATCCTGGTAGAGTAGACTACAGTGATTGGCCGTACTGTTCTGACTCACAGACTGCAAGTACGTTTTGATATTTAAAGGATTTACCACTGATGATTCAAACGCGAGTTTTGAGCAGTGTTGTCACGTTGCACACACACACACGAGGCGACGCTGGAGAATACTTTACCAAGACTTTATTTGCACCAAGGGAGACGAACACAGGAAGACGTTCACACGAAGAC
>NW_015537948.1:197015-207841 GCF_001515605.1 Sinocyclocheilus anshuiensis
TTTCATTACACCAAATACACCAAATAATGTTATTTTTAGCAACATCATATGACCCCTTTAAAATATCTTCTTTTGTGTCCAACAGCTGAAAGAAATTCATACAGGTTTGGAACAAGTGGAGGGTGAGCAAATTATGACAGCATTTTCATTTTTGGGTGAACTATCCCTTTAACCTTATATATGAGTAAAAGTGAATCTTTCTTAAGCCTGAACTGCTTAACACTGAGAAAATTCTGCCAATGGTTGTGTTGTGCATGACAATAAATGATAAAACTGTAACTTTCGCAAAGGTTCACGACATTTTGTTCCTCTAGCAAATCTCTGTTCAATAACCTCTTTCTGAGGACAAATGCTGGAGAGTGGAAGCCCACGCTAGAGGAGAGAGACCTGTTGTCCGAGACCACTGGATACACCTTTTGATCCTTCATCTGCTTAAACAATTTGAGATCCCTTACATAATCTATTCCCCTAAACCTCTACTCACGCATCCCATTCCAGCATCAGTGAAAAATACTGCTTTTCAAAAGAGTGGCTTTCTTTCGCTGGAATGTATTTTGCCACATGCTCCAACACTCCAGAGACTCGGCTGCAGTCTGGTTTCCTTTATGAGGGGGTGAAAGAGTCTTCAGTTTTCCTTGCGCCAACCTAAATTCCTGAAACTGCCGTATTGTTTGTGCAAATGTGTTTCTAATTTTTGCCTTTTACTATGAGCTAATTTAGAGTTAGTGGAATTAGCCTATTTTTTTTTCATCTTTGGACCTATGCTGGTAAGACATTTTAAATGGTTAAAATGTTAGATTGTTATTTATGAAATTATTTACATTTGCATCCTTGCTTACTGCATTTGCTAACATTGTATGCTGATGACAAAGCTGAGGATTTTAGTAAGCATTGTTCCAAAAACCCATGAGCTTAGGCAGCATCGATGAACAATGTTTTGCGACTAGCTCAGCAGAAATTATCTATCATGCAAGATAGCAGATGAGTCAAGAGTTTTGTTAATATAGATGGTTAGCATACAACATTTTTTGGTAACACTTTAGTTTGGGGACCAATTCTCACTATTAACTTACTATTAACTATAACTTTTGACTCAGTGAACTCCTAATTGTTAGTTGTTAAGTTTAGGTATGGGGTAGGGTTAAGGGATCTAAAATATGGTCATGCAGAATAAGACATTAATGTGTGCTTTATAAGTACTAAAAAACAGACAATATGCTAGTAATATGTATGCTAAAATAAGCAACTAGTTAATAGTGAGAATTGGTCCCTAATCTAAAGTGTTACCCATTTTTGGCTAAAATGTGCATATACAGGATACGAGATATCTTAGTTTCTGAATCCGATCACCATTTTTAATCACTGTTTTGTTTGTCCACTGTCACAAATCAGTTTTTGAAAGTACTGATATTCCATGTGGTCAATAAATTTGACGCCCCGAAAACTGCATGTATAATAATTGAAGAATTTGAGAAAAAAGTTTAAACGTTTAAAATAAAGCCTATAGTATGCTATACTTCTAGACACAGCTGAAGCTCCAAAAATTATATATACAATTTTTAATGTTATTTTTTACTATTTTTTACTATTTTGCTCAATATGTGCTATGCATGTTTATTAGAGAATGTGTAGCGACACACTAATGCCAAACTTTTGCAATTAGTAGTGAACTGAATTTAAAAATGAACGTTTTTTAAAAAGCGCAGTGCAGAACGTGAGGGTCTCGAGATGCGCTTTTGAGATGTGTACCTCCTTCACCATGTTGTCGTCAAATAAAACAGTCGTCATGCCAAGACCAAGTCGTCTGTGGTCTTCTTTTTGGTCAACTGGTTTGGAACTGACATTGATGAGCGACGCTGTGTGTAAAAGTTTAAATTCTGTTAAGGGGCCGTTCACACAGAACATGTTTTTCCATTACAATACGCTACTTTTCTGTTGTTTTTCTATGTAAATGCACACTAGAGGACGTGTATGACCATTGCGCTCACGTCTCGCATCTTTTGCAGCGTCTCACACAGGAACGCTGCGTTTTTAAGATGCCATGTCAAGTTAAAAGAATTTCAACTTTTACACGCAGCGCCACTCATCAATGTCAGTTCCAAAACAGTGGACCAATCAAAAGGCCCTGGAGGCGGGGCAAGCATTGCAAGCTTTTGCTTACAGTAACAAGTTGGCATGGCAATTGTTTATTTGATGGCAACAAGGCAGAGGAGGCATTCCTGAGCGCTGCATCTCGCATTTTAAGACACAAAGACACGTTCTGTGCCCCCAACTTGAAACGGCATCTTAAAAACGCGTGTGAGATGCTGCAAAAACAATGGAAAAGCAGTGCATCGGAATGGAAAAACACATTCTGTGTGAACGGACCCTTTAAGATGCCTAGTTGCCTATTTAGACAGTAGACAGTTTGGCACAGACCTTCTATCAGGTTCAAATAACATGGTAACTATGTTGACACTGCACACGTACATGTACTGCCAAACTTTGTTATGATTTATCACATCATTTAATCACACCTAAAACTGGTGTCTGAAACAGAGATGAGTTCAAAACAAGTACATGTTCAGAGTCATGGCAGTGAGTCACTGCTAGGTGAGGTGTAGACTGATGTTATTTCATAGTGTTGCTCTGCTGGTGGTTTCCCTGCTGACGTCATGTGGCTAAATGAAACATACATCATGCTTAGAGAAACACCCCAATGCCCTACAGCATAAAGAAAGACTCACTGCACTTCACATAAAACAATCCTGCCATAGTTCCACTCAGCTGAACATGACTGTGTCACTTCAAATGTCATATAATGACAGCTGCCATAAGCACTACACTGTGACGCAAGGCTTACATTTCTTTGGCCTGAAGACAACTTCAACTACATCAAGGTCAAATATAGGCATGGTTCAGGGTTCTCACTCAACAGGGAAGAACGTAAATGCATCTGAAAGCTCAATAAGTGAGATCTACATCAGATGAAAAGTGACCCATGGTACTTGGCCCATGCAAAACTTTGCCACGGTATTTCTGATTTGGAGCGGAGGAGCACATAAATCATAATCAATTTAACTGACAATTTAAGCAATAAATCCACTTGGTAACCATTATTAAGGATTATTAAAAAAATCTAGACCTTTTAACATCTGAAGTCTTTTTAATATTCTGATCTCTAGATATGACTCTAGCTCTAAGTATGAGCCAAACAAACCTAACAAAATCACTATTGGGATCCTCTGTGGCACCTTTCTATGAATATGGTACACTTTGGTCTCCAAATAATAATTTTTAAAAGCATTACAGGCATAAAACTCTGTATTTTTTTTTTCCTTACAGTGAGAACCATGAGATATGTTGGATAAACTGTATACTGTAAAAAAAAATGTTTGAAGTTAATAAAACACAGATTATTGGAGTACCTTTTAACAAGAAAATACTATTTAAGTTTTTCAGCTTCAAAATTTCATGTTTAATTCAATGTGTACTTGCTGTTTCTTTTTATGTGTGAAATTTACTGGTAATTTCTGAGTGATTATATATGTATATATATGTGTGTGTGTGTGTGTGTGTGTGTGTGTTTGTGTGTGTACATGTGTATATATATATATACCATGAAGTAACATTATTTGGGCCCTTTCTACTGCACAATAGGAAGCCACTGAAGTAATCTCATTGCATTTTAAAATCTTTATATTATTATTATTATTATTTTATTTATTTATTTATTTAACATTTACTGTTCGCATCAGCCTCAACTATTCAACACTGGTCGCCAAATTATTGTTGGAAATAATGATAAAAGTTCTCTTCTATTCATTAGAAAGTTGAAGTGAGAAGTTTATCAATTACAATAACAAGAGACGTTTATCAGTTACAAAGGACTAACAAAATGGTTAGTGAATTTCAGTGTTTCAAGGGTGTCTCCAATTTTGGAAACAGGGTGGGGGAAAAAAATGCAACATTTTCTGAAGGTTAAGAATCTATACCATTTGTCACAAGAACCTATTTTGTTGGCGATTCATGAAAACATCCTTTCATTGGTATTTTCAAATGAGTCTTACTTTCAACCATCATAATTCATAGTAGTGCGCATGTGACAAGGTGCTGCCTCTCAGTCCAGTCGAATTCATTGGTGGGCTCAGAGTGGGATCTCCCCATGTCACCCAGCAGGGACCCCAGTGGTAGCAGAAGAAGCAGCATGGAACAGAGCAGCTCTCACTGAGTCTAATCCAGTCTGCCTGCTGCTCCACTTCAGATGAGCCTACAGCCGCTTCTCTGACATAACCACCAAACCACTGTCGAAACAGACCAACAGTCTGACTGTTAGCTAGTCCTCAGTGTGAACCCACGGCATTGTGGGGAAGGATTATGTTCAGCATATGCTTTGAATATGCTAATTAGTTTTTTTTTCTTCTCAGTGAGAAGACCATCTCTTGAAATATTACTACACATGCATGCATATCCATGATGTGCAAAGAAACAAACACTCCAAAACCTCAAATCATGCAGCTTGTTGAGGAGAGGTGTGCTATGACACTTTTTTTAGGCTTTTCTGATCACCTGTCAGATGGTAAAATGGGCAGGAGGGATCCAAGCCACATCTAGAGACCAAAATATTACAGAGAAGGGCTGTTTTATCTTGGCTTGGTCAGTAAGATCCATATGTTATGTATACTGTATATGTTCTGTATATAGTATAGTTTTAAAGCAGCTTCACGGTGCAAAAAGGAAAATAACAGAATCAATGATGCAAACTTCTTCAAATATGAGACAAATTCTAACTCTGCTGTAAAGTATAACTCTAAAATTATTCAGCTCCAGTCAGTTCATTGTTGATGCAGTTGAGTTCAACAACTGTAAAAAAAAAAGTTCATCGATTATGAAACAAATTCAATTCCGCTACAAGCAGCTCTACTGAAGACAGTAATGTTGTTATTCAGATCGAGTCAGTTCATTGTTGATGCAGTTGAGTTCAACAACTGTAAAAAAAAAAGTTCATCGATTATGAAACAAATTCAATTCCGCTACAAGCAGCTCTACTGAAGACAGTAATGTTGTTATTCAGATCGAGTCAGTTCATTGTTGATTCATTACAGTTCAATAACAGTGTTGATGTTGCAAAATTCATCAATTATGACACAAATCTGATTCAGCTATAAAGCAGCTCTACAGAAGGCAACAGTGTCAGTATTCAGTTCACTTCACTTCAAGTTTTGCTCTCATCTGATATTCAAAAAAACATATCACTGAAGCAACCTAAATACATTATTTAACCCATAAAATTCACTTTTGGTGGTATAAATTAATGAACAAATAGCTCTTTTTGGTAACAATTGCAGGTTAACACTTTTTAAAGAGTAACAAACCAGTAAAGTTTGTCAGAACTCCTCAGCAACCATTTACAAAACCAAAGCAATCACATACTGTATAAATATCCTGCCAACCACCGCCAGCATCCTAACCAGTGTTGGGGGTAACGCATTACAAGTAACGCGAGTTACGTAATCAGATTACTTTTTTCAAGTAACTAGTAAAGTAACGCATTACTTTTTAATTTACAAGAGAATATCTGAGTTACTTTTTCAAATAAGTAACGCAAGTTACTTTTTTTTCCCAATTTATTAACTGACAGCTCTCCTGTCCCCATGTTGAGAGAAATCAGATGTTAGTGTAGTTCTAAAATAAATATAAATATGCATTAATTCATCTCGCTCACAAAAAAAAAAAAATCACGGATTCAGTATTTCTCAAAATGAATAAAAATAATGCAACCCAGAATATGACGCAAACCTGCAATAATTAAATGTTAAACAACACAAATATCCTTTATGTATTTAATCCCATTCTATTTGCTTCTGACCTTCGATGATCCAGTTCAACAAAAGTAACTTTCCCCAACCCTGATCCTAACGTCATGATGGAGGGATTTCATGGGCAAACATCACTCTCCAGAAAATGTACAAATAGGCTACAGTTCTACCCCATTTTGCCAACAGACGTCCAACAGGATATATGTGTCCTGCTGGAAAAGCTGGAATATGGTGTTGACTAAATTAAATCAATAAACATATCAGCTCACGGTCTCTCTTAACAAACACTGGCAAACTGACATGTAGGTCATCCCATGCACTCCGATATTTGCACCTACAGCCATTGAAGTTTGTCATTTAACTGAAAAAAAAGAGCAACGCTTAACATGCTGATGCAGTGTCAAATTTGCAGTTCACTTCTGTGAATGAAACCAATTCTAGTCTAAGATTATATGAGATTTTATGAGTCTTGGATCTTTAATGTTATGATCAGTATGCTGCTCTCAAAACATACTATTTTACAGAGCAACCAATCGAGTTATACGAGCTATCTTGTTATCTGAAGACATAGACACACTTTGTAGGCTTTAAAATAATAAGCATGAAAATTATATCCATAGATGTCATAGTGCAGTGTTTTTATGATTATGGTTTTTAGGTTGTTGTTTTTTATGGCTAAGTAAATATATAAATCTTAATGATATGACACATCTCTGTCTAATGCCATATTAACCCATTACATGATCATCATGTGTACAAATATATCCACATATTTCTCTTGCATTATAAAACCTGATGGTCTTACCTTGATTATCTTCGTCCATATCTGCAGATAAAAGCAAAATAATGAAACGGTGTGATAAGAACGCGCTCCAAACACAGATGTGTGCTTTATAATGAGGGGTTTAATATGCTGTATTTACAAATAGGTCTTGTTTTAAGCGGAATATTAGACGGCATAAACTGATCTCAATCCTAGTTTAAATCCGTAGCCCGATGTGTTTCTGAGCTGGATGAAGGGATACAGCCCTTCTCGGTGTATTCACTGGCGTGGATCAATAACATCCAGCGGAATAAGCGCTCCAGACACACGACCGTCACACTCGCCCCGCCCCTTACACGCGAATTTACCAATCCTACTAAGACGAAGGCTTGCGGCATGAATATTAATTAGGTAATGCTGACGTTGCTTGGTAACCGACCTGAAGCCGGTTCTTAATATTCATGTTTTTCTGGCATAGCTGTTTTGCATTTAGTATTGACAAAGCATCAACACGTTCGCACACACACAAAGCAGAAAAGAATTTACGCAGTGAAATGTAAAACATTAAAAGATATCAGAATAAAATATTTATCTTCACAGTTCTTCGCCCTACAAACGCCTTCCTTTCAGCCAATCAGGACAAACATTGCATGGCGTAATTAATATTCATAAGCTAAGCCTTCACTTTAGTAGAGCCCGTTCATCGCTTCATTCATTGTATTGTAACCCTGATACTGAGGCAGAACAGAAATGGTACAGGTTTGCAATGCACTATAAAGTATACATGCAGTAATTATACACATGTATTCTGAAGAAAAGTGGGGCCTCTAAAGTGTAGCCTATCATGGGAATAAATAAAAACATGATCAAATTTAAATTAATAATCATTATATTACATTATCACATTATTAAAATTTATTTTATAGGACACACCCCCGAGTACAAGATTTTTTAAAGATTTCTTTGATAAATCTAGCATTTTTATTTTGTACAGTAGCGTACCGATGGCCTCGAAATTAACAGAGATGGAGTAAAAGCCACAATAATATAACAGCAATTTAAAAATAATAATAATAATTTTGTATTTCAGTGCAACTCTTTTATACAGACCTAAAACTGACTGACAAAGCAGCATAAAAGTGTGAATCGGATTGGAAAACCTACATCATTACAGCTGAGAGGAGAATGATATTGTCTTACAGTGGGGAAAATAAAACTCACAGGCACAGGCTTCTATTGCATGCAATGGGTGATGAAAAATGTCTGAAGGGGCTGATGGCATAGACGTTCACAACACTGTGCCTGTATGTTTCTCCGACACATGGATTCAATTACGGCACGCCGGCCTCTCAGACGAAACGAGCTGCTCTCTTTATACACATTACCAAACTCCTCAAGAATGAAGCAGCCGTTTATTTCTCTGTCTCATGGAATTTTCTTCTTTAAAAGTCACAAATCAAAATGCTGATGCACACGTTAACATGGAAAGTAGAAGCAGACATGATGAGAAGACAAAGGAGAGCTCCATTACACAGATTGCATTTTAATCCTTAAGGATCAATATTTATTTTCCTGAAACTCTTACATCCTCACCATGTAGGCCTATTCAAAATGAAGTCTAGACTGACTTCAAACAACAACAAAATCATCACTTTTTAGCAAAATCATCACTGCCAGTTCTTATTTCCAAGTTTCAGACTCTTTCAGTCTCAAGAATGTGAAAACAAATGTGTGTTGGTGGACAGAGTGGGAGTTATAATGAATGTGTGTGGATGGGGACTTGAGGGAGCCTCAGGTTTTGGGGGAGTATTTCCTGTTCTGGGAGCAGATGTCTAACGCAGTCCAGGAAACACTCTGTTTTCCCAGTTTTCCTTGGGTGGGACACACTATACAGAGAGACCAGCATTTCAACCAGAGTCAAGCACAAGCCCTGATTTGAATATATCAAAGCTGCAGACTGAAAATAGGTCATATGCGTAATCTTTGCTGCACAAATATGGTCAAAAACACACATTCCGAACAACTGTCTGTTTCTCGGTCTTTGAAGGCTTTAGGGGGAGTGATGCATGACTGATTGCAGCATACTAATTGCATTAGCTGCAATCTGCACGAGTTGCTCAATGCATGCGTTTTCATTCGGTCTGGCTTCTTAGTGGAAGTCACATGTCATATTTTGAGCTTTTGATTGCCAAGCATTGACGCTTATGTCAGTTATTCATCCGATAACTGATACAATATTCTCTTTGAGGTTGATTTTTTAATGTTTTTGAAAGACTTTACTTATATTCAACAAGATTTCATTTATTTGATTAATAATTCTGTTAAAATGGATAAATATTATTACAATTTAAAATAACTGTTTTATATAAATTATGGGGTGCCTCAAGGATCCATGTTAGGCCCTCTGTTATTTTCAATATACATGCTGCCACTTGGCAACATTATTAGAAAACATGGAATTAGTTTCCACTGCTATGTTGATGATACTCAGTTATATATTTCATCATGACCAGATGAAATTTCTAAACTATCCAAGATGACAAATTGTGTTAAAGATATAAAACAATGGATGACCAGTATTTTTCTCCTATTAAATTCAGACAAGACTGAGGTATTACTTATTGGCATCATGACCAGATGAAATTTCTAAACTATCCAAGATGACAAATTGTGTTAAAGATATAAAACAATGAATGACCAGTATTTTCCTCCTATTAAATTCAGACAAGACTGAGGTATTACTTATTGGACCAAAAACCTGCACACGGAATCTCTTAGAATACAATTTGCAACTAGAAGGATGTACTGTTATGTCATCATCTGCAGTTAAAGACCTGGGTGTTATATTAGACAGCAACTTATCTTTCGAAAATCATTTTTCATATATTACAAAAACAGCCTTCTTCCACCTCAGAAACATTGCTAAGCTACGGAACGTGTTATCTGTCTCTGACGCAGAAAAGCTAGTTCATGCATTCATGACCTCTCGACTAGATTACTGTAATGCTCTACTAGCTGGTTGCCCTGCATCTTCAATAAACAAGCTACAGTTAGTCCAAAATGCAGCTGCTAGAGTTCTTACCAGGTCAAAAAAATATGATCATATTACCCCAATTTTATCATCTCTACACTGGTTACATTAAGTTCCGTATTGATTTCAAAATATTATACTGACCTATAAGGCACTAAATGGTTTAGCTCCTGTATATTTAACTGATCTTCTTATGCCCTACAATCCATCACGCTCTTTAAGGTCACGGAACTCTGGACTTTTAGAAGTCACAAACATATTTTTAGCTTGAAACGTTATGAACAAGTCACAAACATATTTTTTGCTTAAAACGTTCTGAACAGCAGCTACGCTAATTATTATCTGACTTTCTGTTTCTACCCTGGGATGCTTATCTCGAGGTATCTAGAGATTACACCAACTCCAGCCCACGCAGCCTCATAGAAAGACTTCAGATGACCCAACACCTGTGAAGAGATGATGCTGACCCCTGCGAGGACCCCAGATGACGCCAACTTGAATCGACATGCATTACTGCCAACATTTCTCTATACATGCACAGCTGCCAAAATTTCTCTATATTGTAAGCATTATGATCACACTTGTAATAATCACTTTAATGTGCTTCTGCCTAAAATTAGTTCATGTTAGCTAGCTGTATGATTCTATTGTCTTGAACTGTTCATTTGTGAAATGAACATTACTTGGACACATTCACTTCTGCTTTGTAATGTAGACACATGCATTTTCTGTAAAGCTGCTTTGAAACAATGTGTATTGTGAAAAGCGCTAAAAAAATAAATTTGAATAAAATTTTAATATCTTTTGAAATTAAATTTGTTCCTGTGATGGCAAAGCTTAATTCACAGCATCATTACTCCAGTCTTTAGTGTCACATGATCCTTCAGAAGTCAATATAATATGCTGCTCAAGAGACAACAATGTTGAAAACAGTTTTTGCTGCTTAATATTTTTGTGGAGAGTCCCCCCCCCCTCAGGATTCTTTGATGAATAGAAAGTGCAAATGAACAACATTTGTTTGAGATATCAATTTATCAGTTTACTGGGGTTTTGATGAATAACACATTTAAATTTCTTTCCAAAAATACTGATCCCAAACTTTTGAAATGTAGGGTATAAATATACCTAATATATTTATAATTTTTATTTATATACATTTACTGTGTCTTTGCAGAATTTTGAACGTTAGTGTGTGTGTGTGTGTGTGTGTGTGTTTATATATATATATATATAT